>NC_142947.1:3412621-3467621 GCF_046866305.1 Octopus bimaculoides
GTTTTGTGCAGCAACACCGCAAAATGTGACGTTTGTATGTGTTTTAATGGAGTCAATGCTATTATTTCTAGTAGATTCACTCACCATGTAGAATGCACCTAGTGACTGTAAAAGACTTTACTTCAATGTGTTGTTTTCAAGCAGACACAATCCTCATAATCAAGATAGAGTTGTTGTCGTGCAATACTGACCATAATACTTGGATTGTTGATAATGTTATCGACACCGCTAGGATGACTGCCAAAACTGATTGTCTCGTAATTTGAACTTCGAATGTTTAGCATCAGAAGAAACAAAACAATCTACTGTCGTTAGGAATCCTCGTTATAATATTTGTTATGAGAATAGTTAATCATTCAAAATACACTCCTGCAACAACTATCAATAAATATAGAACAGGCCATACAGCGCATAGTCTTAAACGCACCTCTCCCTTTCACATCACACACATTATCGATGTTAGCATTTGGTAGCAGTGAACAATCAACCTTGTTATATTGGTTCGACTGAAGTTATTTAGAGACAGACGCAATGTAATGAACACAACACGAAGTGTCACTCGTTTTCCTATTGGTGTTGACCAATTTGCACGCTCGTTCAATTATTAACAGGTCAGAAAGAAATATTAAACTTTCCCAGAAATTTCCAATAGGTTATCATTTTCGATGTGATAGAATTATTTATTGTTACGCGTCATCCATTTATATATTTTTTTCTATTCGTCTGTAAAAATTAAAGTGAAAAATATTTTAAGAAATACGCTTCCCTGGATATTAAAACACTAACCGATTGGAGATTCATTCTTCGGATGAATTGTTCTGTTATCGCTAGCTAAATCACGCTAGAAATGGCAGTTCCCTGAAATGACAACAGTCTTGTCATATTTTGTATTATTAGTATTTTTACGCCATTCCTTTTAGTTGTCGCTAAAGAAATGCCAAATATTACAATTTCTCTTTTAATTATATTTATCGATTATATTTCTCATAGTGAATAATGTTGAAATAACGAATGACGATGAAGATTATGATGAGGAGGATAATCACGATGATGGTTATAATATCGATGATGGTAGAGGAAAATGTCAGCATGAAGCTGTATTTCTATGAAAGAAGAAGCACAACGATTTCCTTTGGTCAGTGTAACATAACTGTATATTCTGCAACAGACAATGCCATTAGGGCTGGCTACATCACTATAACAGCAATGGGGAAACATTGGTCTATGATTGTCGGAGGGTTGTAAAACTTCGACGACTGTTAAATCGGTAAGTTGAGGAATGTCAGGTTAAAATCTAAAACTGATCATGAACGTTAACGAAAGTGAAGTTTTCTCTGATGATGATAGCTCGATTATATCGCTGCCTGCTTTGAATATTATTTTTTCTAAAACAATAGTTCACTGAACAAGTCACATTGTATGAAGTGGATAACCACTCATCACTGTGTAATCCGAATATGCGAAGTATGATGTAGTTCCGAAGACTATCAAAATAAACAACTTGTATACGTAAAAGTATATGTGAGTGTGTCTGATGACAGAGAATGGAATGTATATATGTACGAGAAACACAAATAATGTTAGAATTCGCTAAACTAATCAACGAACATATGTCATATTTGATAAAACGACGGCTATGTTTGATAGATTTCTGTAATTGCTTAACAGCGTATATAGTTAAGATACAAAATATGAATTCTGGTACTGTTTTTGCTGTTGATGATGATAGTGGCGTTGACGATGGTAATAATGACAAAAACGTTGAAAGATATTATGATTATGATGATGATGACATTTTTGATGATGACAAATTACGATTTTAATGATAGTACTAGTTTACGTGGTTTCGGTCATGATAATATTTTTGAAATATATATTCATTATGATACAACAGTATTATCTTAGCAAAAACATAAAAATATTTCGTGAGAAATAAACATATTCATTACAATAAACACACGTATCCACTTACACAATAGGCAAGTAGAGCTGAAAAGAAAACATGTGTGTGGATATCTGTGTAAAAGTATATATTTATATATACACATGAATATATATATATATATATATATATATATATATATATATATATATATGCATGGATATATATATATGCATATAAGCATTCTATATTTGTGTGTGATAAACGATACAAATTATGGCTACACGCACATCCTAGAAAAAAATGTGGGAATCGGCAAAGGAATACAAAAGGATTCATCGCTGTTTCAATGTCCTCAGATGCTTAAATACGCACACATTGTACGTGCATCATACACATATCTAGATGTGTATTTGTGTTTGCTTGCTTGTTTGTATATATATATATATATATATATATATATATATATATATATATATATATATATATATATATATATATATATATGTGTGTGTGTGTGTGTGTGTGTGTGTGTGTGTGTCTGTCTGTCTGTCTGCCTGTGTAGAAAGAGAAAGATTGAGGACCTGAGAGTTAAAATTAAAACCTGAAGCGAGTATGAGTGAATAGGCAGAAGAATGATTACACTCAATCAATTGGCGTAAGCTTTCTTTTTTAAGAGTCACGTATGCCACTTTTATTTTCGTTTCATGTTTTCAAATCTTACCATCAACATTCACCATCTTACTTCAATTGTTTTTATGGCTTTTTACTTATTTGTTTTATTGTAACCAATTCTTTCAATATATCTTCTTCAACACTCATATTTATGACTTTTTCCCCTCTATCTCTTTTTATATATTTTATATATTTTTATTCGTTTCATCAGAACGTCTTTACATTTATCAAACTACTTCTTTATTCCTATTTCCTATATTATGTTTGATATATATATATATATATATATATATATATATATATGCATACATACATACATATATATATATATATATATATATATATATATATATGCATACATACATACATATATATATATATATATATATATATATATGCATACATACATATATATATATATATATATATATATATATGCATACATACATACATATATATATATATATATATATATATATATATATGCATACATATATATATATATATATATATATATATATATATATATATATATATGCATACATACATACATACATATATATATATATATATATATATATGCATACATATATATATATATATATATATATATATGCATACATATATATATATATATATATATATATATATATATATGCATACATACATATACATATATATATATATATGCATACATATATATATATATGCATACATATATATATATATGCATACATATATATATATATGCATACATATATATATATATGCATACATATATATATATATGCATACATATATATATATATGCATACATATATATATGCATACATATATATATATGCATACATATATATATATATATGCATACATATATATATATATGCATACATATATATATATGCATACATATATATATATGCATACATATATATATATGCATACATATATATATATATATATGCATACATATATATATATATGCATACATATATATATATGCATACATATATATATATGCATACATATATATATATATGCATACATATATATATATATATATATATGCATATATATATATATATATATATGCATACATATATATATATATATATATGCATACATATATATATATATATATGCATACATATATATATATATATATGCATACATATATATATATATATATGCATACATATATATATATATATATGCATACATATATATATATATATATATGCATACATATATATATATATATGCATACATATATTTATATATGCATACATATATATGTGCATACATATATATATATACATATATATATATATGCATATATACATATACATATATACGTGTATATATATATATATATGTATATATATATATATATATATATGCATATATGCATATACGTATGTATATATATGCATATACGTATGTATATATATATGCATATATACACATATATATATATGCATATATACATATATATATACATACATATATATATATATATATACATATATATTTTGCATATATTTATATATAAACACATACGTATATGTGCTTATATATTTATATATGCTTAAAAAACCATAAAGAGAAAAATCTTCATTATTTTAGTTTAGGTTAGGGTTAGTGCTAAAGTGTATTACTCTAAACTCTAAATAATATTGTCTGTCTTTTAGATTCTTTATTCTCCGATGTTTTTCTCACTTACCAATTTAAGTTGTCTTTCAGAATTTCGTATTCTAGAGAGAAAAGTCATATACACATCAAATAGATTTTTTTATTATTCTCCATGAAACGTTTTGTGATCTTGAGAGAGCATTAAGAGGTGATCATGTTGTGATTATATCCGAATATCTACTGACAATCTATTTATCCTGCAACACTGTTCAATATCTCTTTTCTCTCACTCAAGCTTGCGCTATAATTTTCTTGCCCTCTTCATTTTTCTCTCATTCTCTCTGACAATATATATATATATATATGTATATATATATATATATATGTATATATATATATATATATATATATATATATATATATATATATATATATATATATATATATAAATATATATATATATATAAAATGTTCCATTTTTCTTTCACTTCCTGTCACTCTAATATGCGTCCTTACCTAAAACATTAATCTTACACCTTGTATTAGAAAATGTTCTTCTCTTTGGAACTTTAATCTTGTCGAACGTTCCATGCATACCACGCTGGTTTGACGAATTCGCTAGAGTACTTGCAAAATGTTTATACTCGGAGTTCAAGCCTTACCATAGTCAAGAATAACTTCCGTATCGATAACAATACTGAGGTATTACTGTATTACTTACCTCTCTTATATTCCGAGTTCAAACCTGCCAAGATTTTATTTGCATTTCGTTCTTGTAAATGGGTGTGTAATGTATGATTGGGCGTGTATATTTCATTATTCAGTTATATTTTAAAAGTTTCTCGCAAACATAGAAAGAGACCGTTTCTAACCTGCATCGAAGCTACTTTATTGGAATTTTAACATCGACGATAGGGTATTTTTGCTTGTATGTGTGTGTGTATGTATGTATGTATGTATGTATATGTGCAGATTTGAATGTTTTGCTTTTAGTATGTATTTTCGTTCATATAGTTATCAAGACGTGCTCATATATTTTTAAATGCTAAACATCTGGAAAGTTTTACAGAGTTTTACAGTTCCAGTGATTAGCTTTCTCCTTCCTGGATTTGAAAAACCTAATTTCTCAAGTTTATTATTTAGGCGATGTGTCATTTAACCTTTTATATATATATATATATATATATATATATATATATATATATATATATATATATATAGATAGATAGATAGATATACACTCTCTCTCTCTCTCCCACTGTCACACACATACATTTACACACAGAGGCATACGCATGCAATCATCATTATCAGAGTGCCTGTAACATTTGCTCTCACACCATTACCCCAACAATCACGATTTTATGAGTATATCTGTAACATTTCATACTTTTCTAAGCTGATCGGTTATGTATATTATTTTCTTCATGCCAAAATCGAAGCTGATTTCACACGGACGTTATATTGTGATCGATCAAAGCATGTCATTCATAATCTGATTTGTCGACCAGCAGATAATATATTTTACCATGTTTTTCATTGTTATGGAATGAAACCTTTTTATCTCATAATTCGCATTGGACGGAAATTACGCGTCTCTCCATTTCCTTTAATCATGTCGACAAATGAAATTTTTAGTAACGACTGCAATATATTGATGAAATAACTCCATTATAATTACGAGACAGCTGACATTAATGATATAGAATCTGTAGAGAAGTAAAGAAAATAATATACATTAGGCATTTCACTTTAACATTCATTTCTATAGCTTACAAGTTTCTTTCCTATACTGGTGAAGTGAAAAAGAAACGTGTGTATAATTAGGTCACCTGAAGTAGTTTCCTTTCTAAGAGAAACAATATTATTATTAAAGATATGAATTTTGTGGTAAAGGTACGTTGAGGAATGTGACCGCAGTATTTGTCTAATATATTACTTGGGTGACGCCCCGGAAGCTGTGGGGTAAAGTTAACCACATTGCAATTTGATTCGGGGCGAAATTAATATATAATCTGATCAGAGTATGGAAACAAAAATGTTTGCATGTTAATGTTGTTTCCGTTTTATATAATATTAATCTTGAACTTTCTTTTATGCTAATTACTAAACGCACAAATATGTTCTAATTATTGCTGGAGACAAGCAATAGCATCGATTGTGTTGATGAGGCACATTTAGGCAGAAACAGCCTTTGACTACCGGAAACATACTCTGAATAATACACGAAGAAATACATGAAGGACTTTTCCCGGATTTGCTTGAGAAAAGGAACAGTATATGTCACATGTGGAGTTGAACGGCTATAATGGCGACAAAAAGACAGAGAAAGGGAAAGAAAGAAAAGAATCCATATCTGGGTAGAAGCCGCAGCGTGCCCGTCAGTAATCCTTCTCAATATGTTCTTCTCAATATGTTCCCCGTTCTAAATAAGAGAACAATAACCCACTCTGAGGTTTCACATGAGCTTGTTAGACTCCCGACAATTCCTGCAAGATTTAAAATCATATCAATCAATTACTAATAAGTCAATTAGTTTGTGTTGATTCATAAAACTCCCTGCATTAAAAATGATAACACAAATTTGAATGCATTTTTCATTCTAAATCTCTCCCGCTGTAATAATATACTTTAAGGCGTTTTGTCTGAAAATACAACATTTCTGCCGATTCATCGATCTCTCTTGTTTCCGATACATTGTTAAGCGATACCAACCAATCTGATCACTTTCAATAGTCAACAGCTGCCGGAGCCACAATACATTGAAGGAAAATCTATTATCCTTTAGATATGCCAAACGCCATTCATAATTAAGATACTCAATATGATTTCTTTAAAAGTATTCTTCAACAAAGACGGGAATTTAGTGCCAACATAAACCGCATTTTTACATGACAAAATCTAATGATATACATTAATTTCTAAAGAAATATTGCGAGTGGAGCTGAGAGAAATGATAAGCTTACAAAATATAACGTTATTAATATGAATTAACAATGCCGCTTGGAAATGAAATGCATATGATATAATTAAATATAATATGGTATTATATATATATATATATATATATATATATATATATATATATATATTTATATATGATAAATTAAAGTAAACGCATATTATTTTGCTAGGGAAGGAGGGAGTGACTGAACATATAATAATATCTATTGTTCTGTTGCACAGTGGAGCTTATAAATAAATATTACTCGCAGCATGAAAATATATAAAATTGTAAAATTCTCATAAATAAATTACTGAAAAGCTGTTAGAATTAATACCAGGCGAAGAATAGTAACTACCGTCCTCATACGAATATAACTAACTACGAATATTTATACGTTCCAGTAAAAGTATTTACTGAATCGTTGTATGTGTGTATGTATGTATATATATATATATATATATATATATATATATATATATATATATATATATATATATATATATATATATATATATATATATATATAATGTTTGTCTGTATATATATGTGTGTATATGTCTGTATATTATATATATATATATATATATATATATATATATATATATATATATATATATATATATATATATGCATGTGTGTGTATATGTATAACTATATATCAAAAGATGTGTGATGATACTATTCTACAGCCATAACAACAATCCAACATACCTCCATCATCAGCTGCCCTACGGATATCATCATCGTTTTGACACCTGCGCAGTACCATTCAATCTTCAGATAACAACTTACAACGATAGCAAATTTAGGACGCGCGTGTCCACTCACACACATATGCTGATATACACCCATATACAAGCATATTGATACTTATTTTACATTCGAAGATGATTTTTGCCCGAAACGTCAACATGTTCTTTTCCCCCGCGATAATGAAATTGTTGGAAATATTTGTCTATATAACAAACTATATTTTAAACGCTCTGTATAATCGTGTATCTAACATTAGTCATGTTTATTTTAAATTTCTGTCTCTCTGTGTACCTGTCAAGTTATAAAATAAATCAAATACAACCACAGCCATACGTAAATATAGATTGTCTCTCTTTTCGCCTCTTTGTCAGTTTATTTCCTGCAAATCTATATCCTGTTCAGACAATAATGCCTAAACTGTCAAATTCATCTAAAGCTCTCCTTCCTTGACTATACCACACTCATGTTTACAGAAGCTCAAAGAAGATGAGAACGTACGTATAAGCAGTGCGTTCGTGTGTGTGTGTGTGTGTGTGTGTGTGTGTGTGTGTGTGTGTGTGTGTGTGTGTGTGTGTGTGTGTGTGTGTGTGAATGAGTAAATAAACATTAGGCAAACGTAATCACACGTGAAATGGATGTAGCGACAGTTTCGATGTTGATGAACCGCAAAGTTACCACATATACTTCTTCGTCGATTTTATAAAGTATCTGATCACATGATGCCAGCAATTCGCGCGAGTGACATCATCAAATGCACAAGCCTTTCTTTTTCTCTTTCTTTCTTAGTCTTATGTCTGTAAATGCACATATACACTCCTGGTGAAATAATATGATGCATGATCTCTTATATTTGAGAATATTCAACAACTTTAAAACTTTAGCGCTTACACTGGCCATATCTGGCCTCTCACACCTAGGATACAATGCCATTCTAAAAATATACGATTGTATCAACAGAATATTGATGCTGCGGGATAATGCATGATATATTCAAAACTGTAAATAAACAAGCATTGTTTTTTGACTTAGCAATCTACCTGATAAAGGGTTAATCTTAAGATGGCTTTGTGGCTAATTTAATTATAAAGGAGATTATGACTTCTAGATCCATCGTGGCAGCGTTGGATGTTTGAAGCTGAATCGAAGAGGGATGAAGATGTAAACAGTATACATTCTTTTTTGTTTTTTACTTGCTTCTGTCAATGGGATGCGGTCATGCTGGGGCACCATTTTCAAGGGTTTAGTCGAACGCATCGACTCCCAGTACATTTTTGTAAAACCTGGGATTTATTCTATCGGTTTACATTTGCCGAACCACTACGGGGAAGCAAGCAAACCGACGTCGGGTTGACAAGCGGTGCTGCACAGCAAACACACACACACACACACACACACACACACACACACACACACAAAGAGATATATACACTAAGAGATTGTAAGGCCTGTGATTTATTCTATCGGTCTATTTTTGACAAACCACTACGGGGAAGCAAACAAACCAACGTCGGGTCGACAAGCGGTGTTCCACAGCAAACACACATACACACACAAAGAGATATATAAAAACGATGAGATTCTTATACTTTCTATCTAGTCAGTCCACTCGCAAGACGTTGGTCGACCGGGAGAGACATTAAGTAATAATGGCCGCTCAAGTGGGCGGAACACGTGGTTAGGAAGGGAAGTTTTTAACACACTGCCAAGTTCATTAATGATACTATAATTTCGTTATACAAAGATGAATGTGACGTTGATAAGGCAGCAACGAATTAGAAATTAATAGTAATATTGCATGCTTGCTTAACTTAAAAAATATAGCAGGGTCACTTGCACTTTTGCTCTGAGAGTTTAATTTCAGTTTTAAATACATATTTTATAAAGCTAATCAATATTTGACATTAATTAATTTGTACGTTGGAGGTTTTAATATTATGAAGTAAATGAAAGTATTTTCATTTTCTTTTTTTGTTGTTAAAAAATGTCACTTGTTTGTCACTGATTATTTCTTTGATACGGCAATTATTTTATTTTGAAACATGTTACATATAATTGAAACAAACAATAGGTGCCTCATTTAATAAGCATTTCTTTTCTTTCTTCTCTTTCTAGGTAAGTAGCTGACATCCTGATGTTTTTCGGCATTTATGCTCGCATAACGAAACACCAATGCATACACCATACATGCATTAAGTATATATACATATATGTCTGTGTGTGAGTTGATGAGACTTCAACAACCGGAAATGCGTATGATACATTTGATTTTTGTATTTTATAATATTCTTATAGTCATAAAGTATGGCGGTGATTTTGGACGGGGAGACACGTGCTGAATTGTGATTTATATTGCATTTCTGGTAGTTTGTATTCTTCCGCACAGTATTCTGCGAATACTAAATCAAGAAAATAATCGAGACATGTTTTTACAAATAGAAACACTTTGAGTTATAGAGACAAAATTATAGAAGGAAAGGGAGAAAGGGTTTTGAGAGAGAAATGCGCTGTCTTGATACATATACGCTGATGTATTTTTTCTCATTTTTTACCTGGTATTCCTTGTGCTATTCCATTCTTCAACTGTATTTATTTGATCTAGTTCAAATCGTGTGTACATGTGTGTGTTTCAACGTCTAAATTCTGCTCATTCATTGACAGTAACGATCATGGAAAGAATTATCAACATTCTTGAAGTAGAGAAATAGGAGAAAACTACAGATACAAAAAAAAATAGAAATATACACAGAGGAAATAAAAGAAAGGAATAAAAAACGCCATTTTAGGAAAGGTGTTTCGTGTAAAGATTATATATATATATATATATATATACGTGCATACATGCGTGTTTGTGTAGGTGTGTGTGTGTGTGTGTAGATGCAGGGAAAATTAATATTTTCAGCAAAGAAAAATACTATAAAATATAAACATGGTTAAGTGAATACAGGTATATGGAAGAATATATAAGGAGGAATTCAAGTTCAAAAACACGGGAGAGTTACTTCATTATTGTTTATAATCTGTATTTGTACTATTTATTTCTTTTTGGTGTCTTTTACATAATATCTTTTTGTTAGGATAACTATACTAATATTAGCAAACATTTAGACATAACCTGGCTTTCTGCAACTATGATCTCAGGATCTGTGTGTATGTGTTTGAGTGTGTGCGCGCACACGCCCACAGCCATGTTTTACTTTGATTAGATATGTGAGGTGTAACGTTGAATTACGAACAACTGCGCTATTACTCATTGGTACAGTCTGATTATTGTCAAATGTTACACCGAGTTTCCCGATTCGTTGATGACTATGGCTCTACTTGCTGAATTGGTGGTCACTATTTATAATTCATAGTTTCCAATGTCGCATTTGTTCGGCGCCTCTGGCAACGTGAAGTGGAAAGCGATTGTTGAGAGTCAATTTTGGAAAATAAAAATAATAAAATGTATTTTTATAAAGAAAATGATATACTTAAAAATGTACATCTCTAACAAAAGTAGAAGGAAGCTACACGACTAAATGAGAAGCTACACGGCTAAGTGCGATAGAAGAATGAAGGTACATGGAAAAATGAGAAAGAAAAGTGTAGAAGAATGAAGGTACGCGTGTAAATGAGAGAGTAAAATGTGTACAAGAATGAAGGTACATGGAAAAATGAGAAAGAAAGCAGAAGTGCAGAACAAAATGAAAGAAATGACGATAAGAAAACAATAAAACCATTTGATGGAAAACAGATGGAAGATAACAATCAACATTAGATATAGAAGAAAAGCGTAAAAGAATAGTAAACGAAAATAAACTAAAGTACAGAATGCATGTGTGTGTGTGTATGCGTATGCATATTATGTACACATATATGTATATATATATATATATATATTATATGTATATATATATATATTATATATTTATATTATATATTAATATTATATATATATATATATATATATATATAAATCGTATTATTTCTTCATTTTATTGTAAATATCATCTAACTTGTGAGCAATGAAAAACTTAAATGATTAACTTGAAAAATATAGCTCCTTCAAAAGTGAAAATAGTAAATTGGATGAAAAAAAAAGAAAGAAAAATCCACCGCCCTCCTCAAAAAACCTATTAAATAAAAAAACTATTTATTTGCATGAATTCTTATCATTGAAATATATTTGTTTGTTTACCGTCATTTTTTTTTTGTCAATGTTGTGTTTGCTTTTTTCTGTTTTGATTTTTCTAGAAGAAGCCTTAGAGAATCTGCTTTCATTGCAGATAATTTCATATCTTATTTCGATTGTTCATAACATGCATAAGTACATGAACAATGGCAACAAAAACCTGTAAGGATAATGTTTCTGCTGCTACTGCTACTACTAATAATAATGATAATATTGGTTTCAAATTTTGGCACAAGATCAGCAACTTCAGAGAAGAGCGTAAGTCGATTATATCGACCCCAGTACTCGACTGGTACCTAATTTATTGACTCAAAAAGGAAGAAATGTAAAAATGGAAGAAATGCTGCTATGCAATTGGTCCGGCGTGCTAACGATTCTCCTGGCTTGATGTCCTAATAGTAATAATCCTCTCTACAACAGACTCAAAGGGCTAGTCAATTACATCGATCCCAGTAATCAACTGGTACTTAATTTATCGACCTTGAAAGGATGAAAGGCAAACTCAATCGACAATATGTAGGTGCCCCATGCCCTGGCCTTGGGCAATATTGGGACAAAAACGTTATTAATTCTCTGTCGTCCTTTGAAGAGGCCACATATACTATTTTTTCGCTTGCTTGAAAGATAAAAATCATTAAAGAGTCCCTTGAACTTAATTCAAAAACATATTTAATATGTAACCAGTAACGTAACTCATGATTATTTCAAAATATTTATATTTTGGTTAGAAATGTCCATAAGGAACATGCACCCACACATGCAAACTCACGTTCATATATATATATATATATATATATATATATATATATATATATATATATATATATATAATCATAACTATATATCAGTGTGTGTGTCTGTGTGTGCGTGTGTTTGCTTAATGTTGATATGTTTATCTCCTCATACGTTAGTGATTCGACAAAAGAGACCGATGGAATAAGATCCAGCTTAAAAAAGAAAAGATACTGGCTCCATCAATTCGATTAAAATACTTCAAGGTAGACATACACGTACCTATTCATATATATATATATATGTACACATACATATTTACATTCGTTGATACAATATAGTTCCACATATGCAAGCACGGATGCATGTGCGCACATACGCAAAGAGATAAATGGAAGGATGAAAGTGAGAGACGTTGAAAAACTGTAAAAAGAATATAATCATAGAAACATAAATATTGCGAGTATTAAATGAGATAATTTCAGAAGAAATATATAGAGATTTATTAGGATAAATTCTAAAGAAGAATGACCGAAATATAATATCGAGTGCGTTAGGATAACATATATGGAGAATGTAAAATGTAGGAGATGCAAAACGATAAATACGGATACATAGAAGCGGTGGAGTGAGAATGGGTAGAAACATGAAGGAGAGAGAATGGGAGAAGTAGTTAAAATAAAGAAGACAGCAAGAGATAGAGGGAAGAAAATAAATGTAGTTTGGAAGTGTTCAAGGTAAAGGATGGAATCCCTATGATAAAAACCAGTTTAATGGTGAGATATGAAATATGAAAGAAGAATACTTGAAATATAATATAGATGGAGCAAGGAGAGGAGATATTAAGCAAATGAAAATATATCGTGGTTGAAAGGAAGAAATTATGAGAAGGAAACGAGAGATGTGTGAAGCAAATGAATAAAATTAGAGAGGGTGTGTGTGTGTGTGTGTGTGTGTGTGTGTGTGTGTGTGTGTGTGTGTGTGTGTGTGTGAGAGAGAGAAGGGAAAGGAGAGGGAAGGAAAGAGGAAGAGAGATAATGAATGAGATAAGTATGTGGAGGTTTGAAATGTTCGGTGGAATAAGATGGATTGCATGCGATTAAAAAGAGAAAAATAAAACATGTTTAATGTTGCAAAAGATATGGCCGATGAGTATGTGAAATATAATACTGAAAGGAAGGAAAGAAGATGAGAAAAAGGAAAAGATCTTTAAGTGGAAGTGAAGAAATAAATATAGAAAGAAAGAAAATGGGAAAATAGACAAGGAAGAGAGAGGAAGTAAGAAAGAAAGGATGCGTTGTTATATTTGTAAAGTAAAACGAGAGAAAGTTTGTAAGAGGTGGAACTGGCTTTAGAATTGAAAATAGCTAAAATATAAGAAAAAATAGGCAAAACAACAGCAATAAAAAAACAAACAAACTTCCTCCGTCGATCAACCCTAAATGTCAAAAGTGATGAAGAAGAATATTATTTGTGTCTGAAAGGAAATCATATTTTAAAAACAGTTTAATCATATCATTTTTCAAATGAAATAGCTTCTTCCTTGGGCTAAAATAATTTAATATCAGGCGCGGCTGTGTAGTAGGAAGCTTTCTTTCCAGCTAGATACTTTCGAGTTCACTCCTCTGAAAATTACCTTGGGCAAGTTCCTTGCACTGTAGCCTCGGAGGAGCGAAAGCGTTTTGAGTGGATTTGATCTGGCAGAATTGTTAGCACACCGGGCGAAATGGTTAGCGGTATTTCTCGTCTGCCGTTACGTTCTGAGTTCACATTCCGCCGAGGTCGACTTTGCCTTTCATCCTTTCAGGGTCGATTAGATAAGTTACGCACTGGGGTCGATGCAATCGACTTAATCCCTTAATCCCGACTTGTTTGTTACCTCTGTGTTTAGCCCCCCCCCCCCCACACCGTGGGCAATAAAGAAATATATATATATATATATGTGTGTGTATATGTGTGTGTGTGAGTTTTCGCATATAAGCATTAGAAAGAAAGATCTTTATGACCAATTGTAGTAAAAAAAATACACAAGATTATTTGTGAATTCAGTTACTCAAAATTAAAATCTACCAGATTAAAAACATCTGCTGAGATTATCTAACGTGGCGAATATTATGTCGGTATAATATGTCGGTGTGGTGTAAGCTAATAAAGACAGTCCGCTGAAATTCACCAGCTCAGCCATTCCAATAATGTACGAATTTCAGAGGAATTCTACATATCTAAACCAGTGTACTTCCACAAAACGATAGAATTGCTCAAGGCTTTATCCGAACAACAGGAGGTTATAAAATGTCTACACACACACACACACACACACACACACACACACACACACACATACACACACACACACACCCGCATCCATAAACACACATCCACAAGGAAACATATTCTGTCGAATACCAATGATATATGGATCCTGTTTGTAGATTCATCATTATCTAACAAACCGAACAGATCACCGATAATACGCGCGCGCGCGTGCCTGCGTGTGTGTGTGTGTGTGTGTGAGTTAATGTGTAGCTAGATTTGCTTCTGATATTTGATATATCTGACTCCTGGGTAACAGAATGTACAGCATCATCTCGGTTGCAATTTCAAACAGAATGTCTATAGGTTGAGGTTGAAATAATAACCCAAAGATATGAAGAATGAGCGCAAAAATACCTTGGCACCGATGTCAAAATGTCAAACCGTAAATGCTATAATTCTTAGATTGTAAGATTGTGTTATCAGTATAAAATCTCTTTTGTTGGTCTCGAAATACGATAATAATGTCGGTTGTGAATTTGGCAGTTAATGGTAACTTCCATGTAAGATTCTTCCTCTATATGAACTCATAAGTCATGACTAAACTTCAGTGTTCTAATAGATTGGTTTGCGTTAGATAGCGTATCATCACGTATTTCTCGACATATGTATACAGTGTCAATAGATGAGAACATTTACACAAAACAGATGAACGATCTGGTATGTATTTACACATAAATACGCCCGAAATGCTAATAGAATATACCTACGTTTCTACATAGAGGTTTGTACCTATCTATCTTTAAAAGTATGTAGTTGTAGGTAGATATATGTGTGTGTGTAGCTATCTGTCTGTCTATCTATCTATCTATGTAGTTGTATGTAGATGTTTGAATGTATCCATCTACCGATCTATCTATATATATATAAGTTAATATTCAAGGTATATAGCAGGCAAATGTTATTGCTTAAGTGCTGAATATACCACACGATCTAAATAGTATGCAATGCAGTAATTTTGATGAGGACAGAAACATAGGCGGGAAAAATATCTATAATCTGTCTGTCTCTCTATCCAACTCTCTCTCTCTCTCTCTCTCTCTCTCTCTCTCTCTCTGTATATATATATATATATATATATATATATCTTTGTCTGTCTGCCTGTCTATCTACCAATTAATTTGTATATGCATATATTTATGTGTTTCCATACCATGTGAGTGCGTTTATGAGTGATAATCTTGTCTACGTAACGTCCTCTCGATATTGCTCGCAAGATCGATCATTAGATAATAACTCAAGCACGAAAGCATGTAGAGAGTACACACACGCGCACACAGGCTCTCCTGCACTTACATAGACATTTATTAGTATCTCAGCGGAATAAACCGATTTCATATAATTCTTTATAACATACCTAAACCGATTCCAGTTCGAATGTTTTCTCTGAATCCATTTCCATTATATGCTCTTTGACTCCTTGTATAATTATTTATGAAGCTTTGTGCGACACTAGTCTCCCCTATACTCTCACTCACAAGTGATTTATGATATATAAAATTACGAGGGCATTTAACCTGAGGAAATCAAATATAATTAAATGGTTATACAGAAAAAAAAAAATAGATATACGGTATTCCCGGGCCATATAGCGGTTTATTATTTAAGCTTACGTCCATTCCTCCGTGGTGTTGTTTTATAATAAAATAAATATATATGCAAATTATATACAATACAGTACTATTTCTACTTCGCGGATTGTCACCTATCGCGGGTGGGTTTGGGACTTAAGACCCGCGATAATTGAGGGATAATGTAGATATGTGTAAATAGATAATATTTTCTACTCTAGGAACAAAGCCCGAGGTTTTGGGGGAGGGGCCCAGTCGATTAGATCGACCCCAGTATGCAATTGGTACTTAATTTATCGATTATAAATAAGGTTTATTTGTATGAGAGTTGAATAATTCATTATTTCCGTCATTATTTGAACGAACCGCAACTATTCTAAGTTTGAATCCAAATTCGACATAATACGTATATTTGAAGCTATTATGACATTAACATGTATGTTGAACTGAGCTTCTTTTAAAAGTGTATTAAATATGGCTGTAATAAGTTGTTTCTCTAATATTTTCGTAGGGTACTACCAATCTCTCGCTCTCCCTCTCTCTCACTAACTATACACACACACACACACACACACACACACACACACACACACACACACACATATATATATATCCATCTGTCTGTCTGCCTGTCTCTCTCTCTATATATATATATGAATATATCACTTCAATTTAAATTTAGTTTAATTGGATATAGATAACAATTTTGGCCAACTTTCTTCCTTTGCCAACAATCTAATTGCAAACTTAAAAATATCCATACAAATACGAAGACACAGGCTAATGCATATACGCAGACAAGCAAAAAGTAGCCCACGCACGCGCGCACAGACACACATATATGCACGCGTGTGTGAATTTGTACGTGTGTGTGTGAGTGTGTGTGTACTGCCAAATTAACAACGACATTGGTCCTACTCAATAGATTGCACTATCACCTCTTTATTGACAAACGAAATTATTTTTCAAAAAAACTCACATATCAAAAGACAGAATTTTTTATGAATAATTTTGTATTCTGCCTTAAGATCTATAGCAATACATCGCTATTTGGAAGAAAGAATACGAATTGCACATTTGAAGTTGAAAATATTTCTCTGGCACCAGTGAACATAAACAGATTAACACATTTTAAAAGACGATAGTTTGTCTTTTTTTATACTTCTCCTGGCAACAGACTTCGATAAGTTTGTCTTTTAGCCAATTTAGATTTTCCTTGCATAGTTTACAGTAACTTCGATTTATTTATATAGCAGCGAGTATACCACAAAAATTTTATTAGAGAGAAGAAAACAAAGAGAGACAAAACCAAAAATATGATTACGCCTTCTTGCGACGTTGTTTTATTTTTGTGTTTTGAAAGAGTAAAGTTTGACGTAACAGAGTCAATTGATAGAATCATTAAATGTAAGGGAGCCTTTCTTACGGTATTAGTTAGGGTTGTATACGCTCTGAGTTCAAATCTCACAGTTTATCAGACATTCATAGCTTTCTCCTTTCTGTTATGATCAAAATAAACGTAAGTGTTCCAATCTTCGAAACGATGGAATCGTTAGAGAACGGCTGCGTGTATCTTGTGGTGTATTTTACAGGTGTTTGTCGGTGATATTTTCGTAACTAAAATTAGCACAGATCCCATAGTATATATGAATAGCTAAGACAATAAAACATGTTGCTTACATTAGTTCCTTCATCTTTAATTTAATTACAACATTTCCATTGATAAGTATACATGAGATGAATACAAATATTACGTAATGATATTCCTAAGTCATCAGAGATTGCATAATATTAGTTATTAAACTATAGTATTCATACTTGAGGCTGACAGTGTTGTCGCAAAATATACAGCAGCGACATTTTAATCACAACAGTGTCATCTAAATTGAATAGTAAAGTCTAGTAATGAATGTTACGCAATTTTCTACTAAGTGAACGATGCAATCAGATAATGTTTTACTTACCTGATATTTTTCGCTGTTAATGAAACGTAAGCGAGATGAGCTAAGTAAATATTACATGAAAAAAAAAACGAAAACAAAGTTGGTTTCCTTTAATTTCTTTTTCTCAATATCTAAAAATGAATATATACATATATCTGTGACTCTCTCTTTTTCTCTGTCTAAGTATATAGACACTTACATACACACATGTGTGCACACACACAAGCATAAATATGAGGACCATTGTGTGTGCGTAGTAGTATGTAAGGATATACGTATGTACATACAGATCAATTATTTTTTCCTCTTCTAGAAACTAAACTAAACAAAGAATAATTTCAAAAATGAAATGAATCAGAAGGCACTAAAATTTCGTAATAAAACACGATAAGGATGTAAGTTGCCGCCGAGAATAATCCATTTACATCTTTACTAATTCTAAAACGGCAAAGATTTCTGATTCCATTGCAACAACATACAACAATGTTAGGCTAATCTTTCTACTTGATTGCATTTTAATCTTTACAGTTGTTTCGCTAATTTTTTTCCCGTCTTTGAATGCCTCCATTATCTTTCCGATCGCTATTCTCAACTTCTTATTTATCTTTATATTTTTTTAACATTTTACAGTTTTATATGTGATTCTTTGAATACTTTTAGGTTACTGCAAATGAATTTAAGTTAGTTTCATAGAAATTTAGATGATTTTCTCTTATTGGTATTCGATTCATGAATCTCTTAAAAATAAATATCTAAAATTTAGACACTCTAGGATGCAAAGACACAGTACGAATGTATGTGGATATGTATTTACACTTACGTGTATGTATATATATATATATATATATATATATATATATATATATATATACTCACAAATATGCGTGCATAAATATTTCGATTACTTAATATATATGTATATATATGTATATATGTATGTAAGCATGCATATAATTGTTTGTGCGTATATATATATATATATATATATATATATATATATATATATATATATATATATATATATATATATGTTTGTGTGTGTGAGATTGATGGGTACCGAGATAGAAATAAATTTCACAAATAAAACTAAAACCTGAAATAATGAATAGGCATTCAACAGGCAATGCATTCCATAAGACGAAGAAAATAGCATAAAACACTTCAGATTTTTGTAACGCCTATTGTTGTCTATAACGGATGCGTAAGTAACTACATTGTATTGAATTGCATCAAGCAAAAATAATGCAAATAAAAGAAAAATGCATAGCAAGTTTAAGCTAAATCGATTCAGTAAATAAATGATACGTGTTTCACAAGTAACTAGTTAAGTAGTTTGTTAAATCATTAAATACAATTATTTGTTGCAAATTAAAATATAAATCGGACATTCTCAAAAAGCTTGTCCATCCTTCGCGATATTGATCACTCTTAAGAAAAGTTTTTATGTTCTTAATCCGTTTCGAATCAATCCCCACAAACAATGTATGACGTTATGGCCGTGTCATATCTATCACATTTTATAACTACGTTCCTCAATAGACTGGCCTCCCGCAAAAAAAAAAAAATGCCGTTATATATATACTCTAAAATACATTGTCTGTATATGATAAAGTTTGCGAAACTATCGTAGGCATACAGATCTCGAATGGTGAAATATATCCATCATGTAGCTCCTGTCTTTATATCATATATGTGGTCTGATCAATAAGTATACTGTCTGTTCCTACAATAGCAAAGCTAAAACACGGCCACTAAAGCTGCCTGGCTCAGATTCACCTTGAAATCTGGATTCCATGCGTAGTAAGTTTTAACGTTCAAGCTCACTTCCGCTGTTCATAGCAGTGCTTGGAAAGACGGCGTGTAGCGAGTGATCGTCGCATTGGTCATGACTGTGAAAGTTGAGCAGAGAATCTGCATCGAATTTTGCCAAAAGCCTGACAATGCCTGGGTGAAAGGCAAAGACGATCTCGGCATTCAAACGCCGTACGTAAGACATACCGCTAAGCGTTCTGACCGGCGTATATTTTTCTGAAGTATGTGAATGAGATGGAGTCCGTATAGGTTTCATAAAAAGACAAACGTTATCTCTCCTGGATTAAGTTGCAGCTTAGGGAACAGCAATTCAAGGGGTTGTTTATGAAACCTGCTCTTTCTTTCTAGATGAATATTAGATCTTTGGTACTATGTAGTGCCGTCCAGTTCGGTGGTTGGTATAGATTTCAATGTCAGTGTTGGAATGTAGACTCACCAGAATTTTCCATATGCATATAACTGCATGTCTTTTACCTCTTGTCTTCATTGGGTAGTGAATAAATTCCTCTAGTAATTCGCTCATCTGCTCCATCGAGTCACTGTACTTTGGTAGTAGCGATGTGTTGCCTCGATGTCTAGCTGGGAGGAGTAATATAGGCGACTGGGAACGAATGTTCTCCATGGAAGAAGCACAGTATCATTTTCTATGTTTCTGAGTAATATCAGAATCCATTGCTATCTTGGTAATATGTACATGAAATATTGTATCATTATTCATGTGACACTCAGGTGACAAACCGATATTCACTCTTGGACTGTATTGCACCCTGGCTCTGTATATTCTGATTGTAGTGTCTTTCTGGGTCGCACGCGCATACATACTCATGCACGTACGCGCACACTAACGCCCGCGGCACACACACACACATAGTCATATACGTATTATTTATCAAAAGCTTCCTTACGAACGCATTTATTTTTGTTATAAATTTACGTTCATTACTTTTCGTCTGTCTTTCAGGCGAAAATATGAATAAAAGTAGGGGAAAGAAAGAGAAAAAAAAAGACAAGCTATAGCAAAAATACAAGAAGGAGAAATATGGAAAAAATTTCTAGATAGAATAATTACGGAACAAATTTTTTTCGATATTTCAATAAGTCACATAATTGTTTGAATAAAATATGAATTAAACTAATAAAATATAAAATTAGAGCGCACACCCCTTGTGTATAAAGTAACAAAATACTAGAAATATTGAAGATAAAAAAGAAACATTACTGATAACGTTTCTATTAATTTCGTTTTCATGACTGATTCTTCAATTATTCTTAGTGAAGATTTGCCATTTTTAAGAACGGAAAAGAAATTGAGATCTCACTAAACGATAGTTCTTCTATTTTCGTCTTTTATACAAAATGTTTTCGACACATGATGAAATGCTTTGGTTTTTGTTCGATAAAATGCCGGTTTTAATGTCATTTTCTTTTCTTTCTAATTGATATTGACTTACCTTCCCGAGTTTATGCTGTTCGATATTGTGGCAGTCTCGGGAATATATATATATATATATATATATATATATATATATATATATTGTGAAGGTATTCGACTATTGTAACACATATGTATCCACGTATATATGTAAACACGCACGCGCGCTTCTGTGCGTGCGTACATAATTATGTATCCTCATGTGCATTTGCGTAATATATATATATATATATATATATATATTCATTCGCACTTTCACTAGAAATAACGATAGCAAGGGTATTCATAAATAAGCGATGAAAATGCGACTGAATGACAAGTTAGATGTAGCAGCTTGACATTCAAGAGCAGCATGTGAGACAGGAAATACTACTCGTTTGATGTTCCCATTGTCACTCAGCTAAACGTATGCCACACGTAGTCAATCAGCTAAAGAATGGAAGACTAATTATTCTAGTACATAAAGCGCTTTGTCAAATAGGTGATAACTGTGGATTATGAAGAATTAATCCCACACAAATGATGTAAGTTTATCATCACCAAAAACTGCAAAAGTGAAGAAAATGTTCCCCAAAGTAGGGAATACATAAGAATCATACCTGGTGACTAAGTTATGATAGTAACAGGATGAATGACAGCGCTACTCTTTTGGAAGGAAATAAGGTTAGATGAAATGTCATTTGGGCTTGAGGTATGCCTAGTGAGACAGGCACAAAAATTCCTACTAAAGACTGATCCGCTTTGACTAACATATAGCAATCGAAAGAAAGCGTTGGACAGAGTACCAAACTCTGTAATCGGATAATTACTAAGAGAAAGTATTGTGGATGTCTGACTTAAGAGCGCAGTGCGTAATGTGCAGAGGTGATTTGATCCTACAAAAGCCTGCAAAGAATTTAATGTGTAGCTACATGAGCAACACCTAATACAAGTCTTCCAAATATTTTATATGTAGTATTTGGCTGATTGCACTCGAAATTAAAGACATGATTGCTGATATGAATGCATAATTCTCTTAAATGACACAGACACCTGTCCGCATGCACATTTGTACACACGCAAGCACATACATGTATATGTGAATATAAATAAGGACACACAATCAGACATATATAGATTTTGAATACAGATACATGCATATACATACATATATATATATATGCACATATATGAATTCATATATGTATACAAGCACATATATGGAACCGTATATATACATATTAATACAAATGTATATATACATATATATAAGTCCACATATAAATTCATGTGTGTAGATATGTTTATGTACATACATATGCATGCATATATATATATATATATATATATATATATATATATATATATAATGCATTTCTCTTGGTTGCTATTTATGTGTGTGCATGTATATGTGTGTTTAATGAAGTATGTGGCGTATATGTGCTACGTATTTGCGCCATGACAGAGATGTGAAGAAAAGTAAAACGCTCATATTATTTGAGAAGTATAATTGATGTTCAGAATAGCTCATTATCGATTATATTACAGATATTAATCCATCTACTTGACGTATCGTCAATTCAATGAATACATAAATGTTTTGATATTACGATAGCTGAGGATGCTTCCTTCCTGTATTATTTAGAGCTGAATATAATATTTGAAAGCTATCGGCCATGGTAGGATTTAGGAAATCCTAGGCGTAAAAAGCATTACTGAAAAGAGTTGTGCAACAACCGTCACTAACAGATACACGTAGAATCAGGCTGGGGCGGCAGTACATATGCATACATAAAACGCTGACTGCACAAACACACACACATTAGCACATCTATCTATCTATCTATCTAGCTAGCTAGCTACATATCTGTGTGTCTGTCTGTCAATCTACCTCAATATACATCTATCTCTATCTTTCAAAGATATGTGTATATGTATCAATATGTTTGTATCTTTCTCGTTATATATATATATATATATATATATATATATATATATATATATATATATATATATATATATATACATATATATATATATATAAATATAATGTAGGAGCATTGATACACACACACATATACGCACACACATGGACATGATAGGATCTTTGATTGAAAGTGTAATCATGTACATGTTTTGTCTTGGTATAAAAGGTGGGCTACAGCAAATATTCTGCTCAGTACCACAGATTTGATTGTCAGTTGCTTGATCTTAAACGGTTGAGCATGTCCCTTAGTGGTTGATGATATGTGCATCTCTGATTGTGAGCAGAAGTAGTTGGACGGCCCTCAGAGCCATGTCTTGAGAGGGATTATTTGGAGTTTGAATAATTAGCCTCTGGAATCATAGATGTTTCGTTCAACAACCTTAGAAGAACCTTATTCAGGGAACTTTTGAGCGGGATGGCCTACTGGACCTGAAGAAAATTCTAACTGGGTCCCACCTGTAAGGTCAGGCGCTGTTGTCTTGATATGATTCCCCATGTCACGCCCATATGGTTGTGATGCATCTGCCCGGTGTACTCTTATCAAACGGGTAATCATGATGGGTATACTGGGCTTCGTATATTTTACCCCAGTGTCACTTTGATGGCATGCGCTTCTCTCTCACTCTTTAACAAGAATATTATTTTATATACAATAAATTAATAATAGGCATATGCAAGTAGAAAACATTTATAGGATTTTCTATATGTAATTCATCACACATTTATTGAAATGTCATAGGTATTTACATTGATGAAATGGCAATTCATAGATAGTAGAATTTATTAGGAGTATATTGAGAAAGACACGTACCCTTGACGTATGTATATAAGTGTCTATATACATTTGTATATAAGTATGTATATATATATATATATATATATATATATATATATATGTATACCTATATGTATGTATATATGTATGTATATATATGTATATATGTATATATATATATATATGTATGTATATATATGTATGTATATATATGTATATATGTATATATATGTATATATGTATATATATATATATATGTATGTATATATATGTATGTATATATATGTATATATGTATATATATGTATATATGTACATATATATATATATATATATATATATATATATATATACACACATATATATATATATGTATATACATGTATACGTATGTGTATAGAAACATGGATGGATGTGTATATGCGTGCAGTTGTGTGCGTATAGATAGAGAGATAGTATTACAGTGAGATGATGAGGAAATGGTAAAATAACGCAGAGTGCTCTAAATTGGAGCGATCGCTAAGCTGAATGAGAATAAGAAAGATACTATGAAGGATGCAGCTAAATACTGTATTGCTTCAATGGAGTTTCATTAATTGAGGAGGAGATTTTCATCAATTTGATTTCCCAGACGAATGCATTAACCGAATTGAAAGAATATTAACGCAATTTGTGTAGGCATTACCATATATTGGTAATATATATATAGTGAACGATGAAACGATTAAGATTGACAAATATTGCAAGACATACTGAAATGAAACATAACAGAATAAAATGTGTCACCAGTTATGACTATGTTAGAACACATACGCACACATGTTTTTATACATATGCACGGATAAATATGTCTTCAAACTGTTACATATATAAGCGGTTTTCATTAAAACGCACACACGCACGCACACACACACACACACACACACACACACACACACACACACACACACACACATATATATATATATATATATATATATATATATATATATATATATATATATATATATATATATACATGCATAGACGTACAAATAGACGTACAGATTTATTAGATTTACCTATCTCACTTTGTATTTAAACAAAAAGTATGAAGTACATTAATAGAGTTTCGACTCTTATCGAGGTTTCATCAGATTTGTTCGCATTACTCCAACAATATATTTTAAGAAATTTGACTAACAGAGTAATAAGAAATTGCGTGATCAAGTAGAATAGCTTAGTTATTTCTACTTTAAAATGAAATGCAGTCATATCTAAATCCGTGCGTATCGCTTCAAAGCATGAACTGCAATTACCTTTTGGGAAAGCATTTAAATTTATATTCGTACACCGAAGATATATATATATATATATATATATATATATATATATATATATATATATATATATATATATATATACATATACGTACATACATACAGATACGTACCCACATATTGCTGTATCTATTGGATGTAACTAACAAGAAAATGCTTACCCACTGCAGTGCAGATATTTAGTACGCGTTCTGCTGTATAATCTGGCACATTCATCTATAACATATTATTGCCAAAATGCAGCAAAAGTTCGTGGAATATTAAGAAATAAAACGCCAGGCTTATACAAAACTTGATTTTCACATGGCACTCTGCTGTTTATCTGTTTCCTAATGCGCGATAGCTGCAGCAATTCTGAGTGTTTGAACAATATTAATTCTCACTCATTTTATATACAGTATGGTTTTCAAAGAGGACATTGCGTGCCATAAGAATTTTACTACCACATGTTATATGTCATTGACAGAATATACAGGAATTTTCTACAGTTGTGTGTTAGATTTACTCAGATGCAGTCATACGTCTTTAATTAACAGTTGTTGTTGCATATACTGAAAAAGACAGCAGCGTAGCGTATTATAAGGAACTTTGTATTACTGTAAACCGGAATCTATCTATCTATCTATCTATCTATCTATCTATCTATCTATCTATCTCTCTCTCTCTCTATATATATATATATATCTGTGTCCCCAAACAGTCTCAACATGCATATGCAGCCATCTTGGCATATATGTCTCTCCCTGCCTCTTACTAGTCTGCCTCTCGCTCCCTCTCTATGTGCAAATATACATATATGCATACAGTGTATATATATATATATATATATATATATATATACACACCTCAATGTATTAGTTTTATATGCTTTATTTGTCTATATAAATGTATTTACATATACACATTCGATGTGTATGAATACATGTGTGTGTTTGCTTGTGTGCACGTGTGATTACATGCACGCACAGAAATGCGTGTTCTAGAAACAGAGATAAAATGTGACAGATGGAAAATGTATAGCTTTCTAAGTAACTAAGTTAAACAGTAAAGCAAATTATAAAGTAAAATTATACAATAAAAAGAAAAGACATATTCCCTGTAAAGCTTTGTGCCGCATATACATTGTGTATAAGATTGAGAATACAAAGTAAGTTGAAGAAAATAATTCTTTGGAAAACAAAGTCCGTTGGATTGCATAGAAGAAGCAACGGACGACAACAATGGATTTCATTGAAATTGATGAAATAATAAAATATGCTTCTGAAAGAACCTAGGAAGATACGGGCTAACAACAATGGGGCGAATGGTGAAGAGATAAAACATTTTTAAAGAAGCTGAAGAAGGTAAGAAGGCAATATTATGAAATATACAAAAAAAAAAAAAAGGGAATATGATGTTGTTTTATCAGTGTAATGCTACGCGGACGATTAATAATAAAATAAAAAAAGAAAATATTAGGAATCCATGTCGATAAGAAAAACAAAATGGTGGCAGATTGTGAATGTATTTAGCAGTTGTTAGAGAACTATTGTGTCGTGGTTGTTAAAGCTTGGCATTATAAAGTCGACTACGAATAAGAAATTATAAGAGTTCTGGGCGTGAGTGAAAATTTCGTTTATTTGCGCGATAAAGGGACGTAATGCTGTAGATGCGTAGATTGTGTTAGTTGAAAGGAAGCATGGATGGCTTAAAGATTATAACATATTTAAGAATCGATCAATAATTTCAGCGTATGTGTAAACACATATATATATATATATACAGATATGGACGTGTGAATCCCTGGATGTGTATTACTTGATATGGATATGCATGTGGATACCTTACCATATACTTCTATACTTGGAAATAAAAAAAAACGCACAGTGTTTCTGATATATATGTGTGTAACGTATAAATGTATACAGAAATAGTTGTTGCTCGGAAGACCGAGAGCTGTCCAAGACATGAAACAAAACCAAAATGAAACGATGCCTATGGTATATGTGAATGTTCTAAAGCCCTAGCAGGTTTTCCCTCCATTTAGAACGCTTCGTATTTACGTGCTGGAGATACCAGTGTTGTTCTTTCCCTTTGCATCAAAAATGAATTAACATTAAATGTGATATCTGGATAGGTTCGATGCTCATTGTAATATTATGAAAATATCTAATAGAATTAGGGGATACCGAGGTGCCACACAAGCTGTCTAAACCTATTGAAATAAATATCAAGATCGTTCGTATAATGGTGTTAACTATCCACCAAACGACAGAGTTCATATTTCACGATTCTTTAATACTTTCTGAGTATCTCCTGTATGTGTGATTTTCACATCTACCACTATAATTATTTAATCTTTCTTCTGTAAAGTAATATTTGATCAAATATGCGAACAAAAGACCGAGGGATGTCTCCGCATCTCGTGGTATAAAGAGTGGATTTTCAAAATCCGTGGGGTTTTAAAAGATTACTACATTGATTTTGAGCACATATATCCACCTTACGTGTTCAAAGGGTTAATTTTAGATAAAGCAGGGGTAAATAAGAATAAGAATGCAAAATACAAGACCGGAAATTAAAAATGTGAAAAAATAATAAGATAAGCAATGAATAGGTTGGTGAGGGTGCGATACATGTCGCATAAGGTAACATATGCGGTGTGTGTACTATGTAATTTAAGAAGGAATGTTAAATAATATTTCGAAAATTAATTATGTGACACAATTGAATTGAGTAGATTGATAAAGAAAACCAAAACGATAGATCAGATTAAGTTGAATAAGAAATACGTTTAACATTTGTAAAATTGAAGGGCAATATGTTAATATGATTAAATAAAATTTTAACAAATATAGAGATCTACGTGTTAAAGGAGCGATGAAACTAAAGATTAAAACACATGAAGGACTAAAATGAATAAATATTTGAGATGAATTGAAGATGTGAAAAGAAGACACTTAGGGATGTAAGAGGAATGGTAGCGAATATCTTAACTGAAAATATGATATTCCAGGAATAATTGTATACAATGCTACTAAATTCGAAATATTGGCGACAAAACCTAAATACGATAACAAATGAAACAGAATTTTAAAAAAAACATAGCACACATACATTGCGTATCATAGTGTGTGTGATCAATAAATATCGAGACTGTTAAGAAGCTAAAGCACGCAGTTTAAAAACTGCTTGGCAAAGATTGATCTTGAACACTGCTGTGCATGCGCACTAAGTTTTAACGTTCAAACTCAGTTCCGCGCAGTGGGACTGAACCCGGAACTATGTGGTTGGGAAGTAACCTTCTAACAACACAGCCACTCCTTCACCTATGTATTAATGTATGCAATCTATTGTTCGTCATTTCTCATACGATATGTTTTTACTTACAAGCATTCAACACCTCATCTGAATCTGATGAGTTCGCCACGAGGAAGCTCAGAAGTGTTAAATTGTAGTGGAAAGAAGGAGTAAGTATGTACTTTAGTCTACGTCGGCGCCTTGTATGTATTCTCACTTAATGTTTTATAGCGTTTATGTTTGTCCTTCTGTATAGCAATTCTCACATTCCTATATATATATATATATATATACATACACATACTTTTGTTTGTCCTCATATGGAGTGTAAAAGATTTTCGTTAGATAGGAAAACGAAATTTAGAGAGAAATAAACTTGCACGTAAGAGAGGCTGAGATATATTGGATGCGCATTTCAGTGTTCTAGATGATCAGCGATAACACAAGCGAAAGAATGGCAAACAAGAAAGAAGGAAAAAGAGGGGGGCAGGTGAAAGACAGGGTTGGCGCTGATAGGGGTTTTTTGAAGGGGAATTTGACGAGAAAAATGTGTCACTAAAGAAATATGAGGAGATAATAAAGTAAATGATGATAAGGCAAAACTCGTCAAGTTACAACACGATGGAAGTGATAGCGCATCATAATTAAATATCGGTCACACGGTAAACAAGTCCATTAATATTTTATAAAAGCAATTATTTATGATAATTCACTATGAGTTGAGGCAAGACTAGGTGAACTGGCAAAGGTAAGTGCAACATTATAAGAGTGCATGTTCTTTAAGACAG
Source organism: Octopus bimaculoides (assembly GCF_046866305.1). Taxonomy (NCBI): domain Eukaryota; kingdom Metazoa; phylum Mollusca; class Cephalopoda; order Octopoda; family Octopodidae; genus Octopus; species Octopus bimaculoides. Next base: position 3,442,611 of record NC_142947.1, read on the forward strand.
CATGTCTGTTAAACTAAAGGATTTCTGTGATCGAGCCCTGTGCGCGGAAACTTTCTTACCTGCAGCCTTGCTGATAAATTTAATAGATTCGATAGACCAGTGTGACAGCCTCTGGAATATATATATATATGTATATATGTATGTCTTTTCTGTACTTAATCCTTTAAAATTTTTCTCTGAAGAAGGGACTGGTTTCTAACAAAGATACAGACCGCCATCTTTGGAATGTAGATAACGAAAACAATGTCACATTTTAAACCTTAGGAAAGTCTTGCATAGTTTACTGTCCGCTTACAGATTGTATTTCTAATGTGAGGATCACTTGATTGATTTTTTTCTATATGTATGTCTGTATGTATGTGTGTACGTACGTACGTACGTACGTGCGTGTGTCTGTATATGTACGTATGTACACGGAAAACATGTGTAAGCTCGTGATGTGCGTGTGTGTGTATCTCAATGATGCGTGTGATCTTGTGTTTGTTAACGATGCTACATATCAACTGATCTCTTTTTCGTTTATGCCGCGGAAATTAACGGTGAAGGAAAAGAGACTATAAATACCTGTGTTGAAAAGAAAAATAAAATGCTCGATTTCTGCGACTAAAACCTTCAAGGCATTACCCCAGCATGGCCGTATCTAATGAGCACACTTTTGCATATAATAACGATGATATGTTCAAGGACGTTGTAATCTCTCTACCATTTCTCGCAGAGCAAACAGTTTTCTTGAGCGTCCATCGTTTACTGCATGGCATCTACTTCTGGCAAAAGTGTAAATTTACAACCAATTTATTACAGACGTAAATGGCAAAGCAGAAAAGTATGGAAAGAGAAGGGGAAAAACCTTGCAATACCTAATAAAATAGAAATGAATGGAATGGAAAAAATTCCAATGCTAAATAAAGCGTTTTAATATTAACTCTTCCGATTTGCACAAGTTATTAAAATTTGCTCAAATTTAATAAAACTACTTGGGGAGATTTCTTTTCTAACAACGAGCTGTACTTCTTAAGATTCAAAATTGATTATCAAAACTATCTATCTATCTATCTATCTATCTATCTATCTATGTATCTGTTTGTCTATTTATTTATACATCTATCTATTTATCTATCTTTTTATCTGTTTTGTTTATTTATCTATCTAGTTATCTGTTTATTGTTTCTCTCTCTCGCTCTCTTTCCCCTTCTCTCTCCTCGTTTCCCCCTGTCTGTCTGTCTGTCTGTCTCTCTCTCTCTCTCTCTCTCTCTCTCTCTCTCTCTATATATATATATATATATATATATATATATATATATATACTGAACACAATTTAAACTCCTTAATACACTGACAAATACTTCGAACGAAATAATAATCTTCTTTATGATGAACATAATTATACTTTATTCAATAACTCCTGATTTAATGAGGCAGCCTAATTCAATGCCTCAATATTTATATATTTACTCTGACGTAGCAAAAATATCTGTGTACAGCTATATACCCTTGCACATATGTACATGTCTAGACACACGTGCACTTTTCGATGAAATAACACATTTTGAAACAAGGCTAGAAATAAAGTTGTAGTGTATGAAATCTGTGACAGCGAATCTTTCAGAGATTAACTTAATAAACAGGATGTAGAGGGAGTTGTAAGAAGACGGAAGCAAGGAACAAAGAATTAATAGAAATATGATGGACGAATCATAACTGATTAAGAATGAAACGAGAACAGGAATATTACAGAGACCTGGAGAAATAAAAGAAAAGCTAGTAGCTAGAGCAAGCTATTCCAAAAACTACGTATTTCACAAGAGATAAGGATAAAAATACCTTATACAACTTTATAGGGAAGATGTTTGTTTATTAGAGAGCAGTGGAAAAACGTATAACAATATTTCTTGTTTTTTTTTTTTTAATATGAAAGAGAAATTTCATGAATATCACAACATATCTATATAGAAACTAATGTCTCTGAATATATTTGTTTCATTAACAATATCCTCAAATTTATTCATTTCTAGAACTCAATATGTGGAGACAAAACGCCAATCAAGGTTATTTTCATGAGTACTAAACACTTCCTGTACCCTCTAGAATATCATTTGCGTTGATTATACTACGATAAATACGCAATGCATTTAAACTTCGAATTTCATAATTTCTAAGAAGAAGTAGTGGTGGTGATTAGTTTTCCCGGGTTTCTAAAAGTGTGTGTGGGACGGTTGTACCCACTTTTAAAATTTTATGTCATATCATTCAAAAATTTACCAACTTCAATTTTCCATCGGATTGAGTTCATTTGGGCTGAATTGCATTTATGTTGGTTAAACTATGGTAAACTATAATTGAAATTCCTCGGCTGCAGTTTCAACAGTTCGTACGGTGTATAAAATTTGCTTTAATTTTTGGGGTAGCTATGACTAACAGGACGAATTACTATTTGAGGCTATTTTCTCAGACGCTGAAACGTTCAATCATAATGTCTAGTTCCACGTTTTTGATTCTTGAAGATTTGTGCTGATGTTATATCTTAAAACGCACAGACACACACGAACACACATAGATGCACAGACACGAACACACGCACGCCCACATACGCACACACACATATACGTATTGGAGGATCTGCGATGCTTCTATAATAATGTGTAATACTACGTGTAGTTTTCGCCTGTTGATTTATTCCGTTTATTTTCCATTTATATCTTTCTTTATTCCCATAATTCACTGGTTTTCCTATAAGATTCTGCTCTCTGGCCTCTATAGCTGCGCCTTCAAATACAATATAAGTATTGTACTTGAAGCTTCAGATATTTTAAAGTTGTTAATCCATTTAGTATGTGGCGCCAAAATACCTCCGTTCTTCCACAACGGAATTATGATTCTATAACTAATAAATGAGATCCCAAGTCATATGTTGTCTTGAAATAATAATTCTCAACTATACTCTTGGAAAACACTGGCAATACATAACCTATTCTGAAATTACGTTATATGGATGTTTGCCAAGAGAAGGATTTTCATTTTTACGATATTTGCATTAGATTGACGTATGGCTGTTTACAAATGGAAGTTGGTTTCTACACAGAAATATGGCTGTCACCCTATACATCAATACAACTATAAAAAGAAAAACTGCATCTTTCTTAATGCAGTAAGACTCTATTAGATTAACGCTTGTAGAGAATTGTTTATACATTCAAAGAGTCGAAATCACGTGCGAATTTCCAAACCTGGTTCAATCCTATTTTGTTTCCTTTATAGCGGAATAAGAGTAGAATGTGAATAGATATGCACGAACATCACTACGGTTCATTTCGGTTATCGATTTAATTTAATTTGGAAGCATAATCTCTGTCGTGAAATTTCTGCATTTTGCATTTATGAAAGATAATATAACTTGTATACATAACGGACATTCCGTCAGTTACGACGACGACGGTTTCAGTTGATCCGATCGGCGGGAAAGGCCTGCTCCGAAATTCACGTTGAAATGGCTGTGCACTTCTCAGACATATGTCTCCTTAACGCAGATCTCGAGGTCATTGAGCGTAACACAGAATGTGACAAGGGCTGTCCCTTGAATTATAGGTACAACTCATTTTTGTTAGCTGAGTGGATTGGAGGAACGTGTACTAAAGTGTCTTTTCAAGGACACCAGACAAAGCCACGAATCGAACTCAGGACCTTACGATCAGAAGCCGACTGCTCTAACCACTAAGCCATGCGCCTTCATAACGTGTATATATTGCAACGTATGTTATTTCTAATTTCAAATGCGCAGTAAAATCGCTGACAGAGAGAGGGAGGAAGTAAGAAAAGTAAGACGGAAGGAAAGACAGAAAGGGAGGGAGAAAGACAAATATAGTGAGTGAGAGAGTTCAAGAGAAAAACATAGAGAGGGAAAACGAGTCAGAAAGGATTTTTCTGTGATTATTCGACATGCGCAACAGAAGAAAACACGGATTCGAATTTGATCCTCCTGTTTCAAAAAAAAAAAAAAAAAAAAGAAAACCGGATGAATTGATTGCGTAATCTAAGTCGTGATACGTTTTAGTAAATGAGAGAATTACACAGTTTGAATAGAGTTACTCGGAAATCTTCTTGAGCCAGAGTGATATAGGGATATTCAACACCTTCGCCACAAACTATTTTATCCACCACTCTCTTGTCAAGGAATACAAAACTACGTTGTCACATCATTTGATAGTGAGAGCCATCCAACATCCCGGATTTCATGCATTAACACATCTTTAAAACATAGTAAGGAGGATGTATTTGAACACGTAATCTGAATCATATAAAAAGACAACATTATTGCTTGACACCAGGTTTCAGCATGGGGAACCCTAACAAAACTGAACTGACGCTGGGAAACAATGAAAACAATACGTTACTCCATCACGGGGCGCACTTTGCTCAGCAAACTAACAGAACACTCAATAATGGTATGGTATTCCCACTACTTATTGTTGAGAGCAAGCAATACTTTCAAAATGAATTGTTGGTATAGCTATTCTGAGTACGGTACACAACAGTAAAACATACATCGCGGTGACAGAAGAGAACAATTCTACAATTGATACAGGATAATCAATGTAAATCCATAGCCTGTTATGTTAAGTATCTCAAACAAGCAGAGTAGTAAGAATACTGGGAGGGAGAGAAGAGAAGAATTGATTTCTTATAAGTGAAACCGCAGAAGCGTTCGATAAGTTTAACTGCCATGAGGATTGAGAATTCTAATATTGCCTTAGGATAGAAACCAATGGAAGAAAGCGATTTAATTTTGACTCCTTGATTGAAGACAATATACATCTGGACACTTTGATAGTTATTGTTGATTATGACTGGCTTTCAACTTGTGTCAGAGTTCTACAGAACTGATATGGCAGCTCCTATCCATCCGACACTCGAAAAACTCCCACGCTTCTTCGCCACTCTGTTATATCAATGGGGATGGCTAGAGTATTTGGTGCGTTGTGTCCTTGAGCACGATTCTTTGTTTAACGTTTCTCCAGCCCACTCAGCAGGCGAAAAAGAGGTGTACCTCTATTTCAAAGGCCAGCCTTGTTACATCCTCTGTCACGCTAAATCTCCCTACGAACTAAGACGAGATTACTTGTGTCTGTGGTGCGCTCAGTCAATTTCACGATCAGGCTGTTCCGCTGATCGGATCAACTGGAACATTTGCCGCTGTATCTGACGAATACCAGTTAAGTTAATTATCTCAAAGCGAAAGCATTGTCACCATAAACTAAATTATCACATCATAGATAGAATCTGTTACATTCATTGGAACATATTTTATGATGAAACATTTCTGTTGCTGAATCGAAAGACGTTAAATACAATTGAGTATGATTTATAGCACATGATTCCCTGCTAATAAATAATATAGGATACTCATGGTCAAAGAACCTTACATGTAATGTACTGTCCACCAAAATGGTATTAGTAAGAGACAGATTGCAGTCCGTTACGTAGATTCCTTTAGTAATGTAATCTGAGAGTTAAGTGGAAATACATGTACAAACCTTTTGAAAATTTGAAACGGGCAAACGGACGTGATGTTATGTATAAAATTAAAGATTATACAATAATGGCGATTAGTTTTAGATCAGATGAAGAACGGTTGAGTTTGTGATTCTGTGTGTGTATGAATGTATGTTTAGATGTAGGTGTGTGTAGTTGTGGTTATTTGTGTGTGTGTGTGTGTATGTGTGTTTGTCTGCGCGTATGAGGGGAAGATAATTCTGTAATTATGCATGTAATGGCATAATGTTAAGGTCGTTATTTACATGTTGGCTTTGAAGTCGAAGCGAGTATAGAACAAAGCTGCTGCCGTTACTGGGAGATAATGTTCATAAATAGGTGAAAACGTTTCTTCTCTCCTTCTTCATGCATGATTCAGAGAGAGAGAAAGAGACAGATAGAGGAAGCACATAGAGAGAGAGAGAGAGAGAAAGAGAGAGAAGCAGGCATAAAGGAAGAAGAACGAAGAGATAGCGATGGCAAGAGAGAAGGGAGAGTAATGGAGTAAGCAATTGTTTATAAAGCGTAAAAACTCTCATGTAAGGTAGGGAAATTAATATGCACCCACACAACTACATAGGCAGAGGAAATTATATAAAACACGCGTAACACACGAACACACACACACACACACATATAGAAACACCCCAACGCACCCTCACAAACGAAAACACATACACAACGGACACACATACACACACACACGTGCGTACATTCCTACTTGCATAAGAAATACAGAGAAATACTAAAACATCATCATCTGTAACATCATAATCGTCTTTGTAATGATTATTATTGTAGTTAATTTTCTTCCAGTTATTATAATAATAATAATAATTATTATTATTATTATTACTAGTAGTAGTAGTAGTAGTATTCCGACGTTGACTTTGCCTTTCATCATGCGGAGTCGATAAATTAAGTACCAGTGATAATAATAATAATAATAATAATAATAATAATAACAATTATTATTATTATTATTATTATTATTATCATGGCGGCGTGATCTCAGAATCGTTAGCACACCGGTTAAAATGATTAGCGGCATTTCGTCCGACTTTACGTACTGAGTTCAAATTCCGACGAGGTCCACTTTACCTTTCATTCTTCCAGGGTAGATAAACTAAGTACCAGTTGCGTACTGGAGTCGATGTAATCAATTCATCCCACCCATAAAACCAGAAAAAAACGGCTTCCCTTGTGACAAAATTTAAAATCATTATTATTATTACTATTGTTGTTATTATTATTTTACAATGCAGGCCTATGGATAATTGGGCTTTATCTAAAGACCGCTACAATAATTACGACGTTAATAAAAAGCATTGAGAATAATTTTTCGGCTCACGTCCTTGAGGATGGTACCCTAGCACGTTCACGTCCAATGATTGATACAAGTTTCTAGAAATTGGAATCGACAAGCATTGAGGAACGATCTATAAATTATAACATTCCCATAAGTCAGAAATTACGATAGCTAGAGTGTCTGCCTTAAGCCATAAAGAGGTATGAAGTACTGGAGAGATAAGTACTAAAATGCATTTAATTAAGTCTAACTGGAAGACTTACACTTATGGCAACAAATATAACGGTAGGGTTTGCTGAAGTAAAACTAAATTGAATATTATTCTCCAGGAAAAAATGAGTTAATGAGTGCGCATGCTTGTGGATGCCAGTAATATGTATGTGTGTGTACATAGATATTTGTAGTATATGCTTCTGTATTTTTGCCCGTTTCTGCACCTGTCTATAAAAGTATCTATGATGATATTTCTTGAATCATTTCCACAACATAGAGACACAGGTGACAATCTTGTATTCAACCACATGTGATCGGTTTCTAACACATATCTCGAAAAACACCTAGAAATATCAGATATGTATGTTGTCGTTTTAGAGTGTCAGTACTTACACACAAACACACACACGCACACACGAATTTCATTGATGTTATTTCTATTGCAAAGTGTTTTAAAAAAAATATTACCAGAATATTTCCTTATGCTTATACTGTATATTGCTGATGTTTCCTTCCTATTTTTATTATATTTCTATATTTTTGTCATAGTTAAGTTCTGTTAACGACTTTTAAAATATTGACGCTGAAAAAACCTCGTAGCTGCTCCAATAAACAAAACGGCCCCTATAAACACAATTGTAGGTTATTTAATCCCTCTTCCTGTGCAGTAGGCATATTTACCTCCTCCTATATTATCTCCGTGGCATATTATATCACAGGTATAATCATGTCATACACCAATATTATAAACCAATATATGACACAAACATCATAATGGACAACTACGCCACTATAATGTAATCTAGAAACGCTCTTCAGTACATGTAAAAGTTTTCCTGCCGCCGACTAAATGGCGCCAGTATATTGTCTGCTCTACGGCGTAGGCCATATATAAGAACAACCTCATCACTTCCTTTCTGAGTTATCTGGATGAATGGAACCTACCGATAAAGATCCAATTTTTCTCATAACGATACTCTCAAGTTTCTTTAAAAGTCTCTTTATTTGCATTCCGAATGTCTCTCACCGTTTTATCCCTTTCAAGTAAAATTGAATAAAACATCACGGTACCTGTATTGATACTTGAACTTATACACAACACATGTCTCTCCCTCACACTTCGCCCCTTCCACTTACATAACGTGTTTGTGCTCGCGCGGAAAGTACCAGAGAGAGAGGGTGAGAGATATAGATTGTGAACGTGTTCAAGATAGACATGCGCACCGACGTAGAGAGGATTATTTTTCGCCTTTTGTTTTTTTTTTTACTATATAGACACCTAAAATAATTAATGGAAGGGGAGAAGAGGTAGGAATACATAACAGTACAGAAGCGGACGACATGGTTTAATTTCCCCGTTACTCTATGCATCTATAACGTCGAGCGATTTCTTCTCAACCGTTTGAGTACGATTTTCACCAGATATATTCACACAGCAAGATTAAGTTTTCTATGATAAAATCCTGATATATAATTGGATGCATCAATATGATCTTTAGCCTCGTTATAATAGCGCAATCATTTTGATTTTTTTTTTGATCAAAGCTATCAGAAATACATTTCTTACATCAAATTAATAAGATCTTTATATGTAATACAATATAATATGCAATGACATTTAATTCATCTGCTAACCATAATTATGCTTCCTCAATTATGCACGTCTCTCTCTCACTCCCACTCTCCCCATTCTCTCGCTCACTTCCTCTCTCTCCCCCTCTTTTTCACTCTCTCCCGTTGTATGCGTGCTCTATTTTTCGAATTCTTCATTGAATGTTCTAGATGTGTTGTTACAAGATGTGTAATTGGATAAACATATATCATTTCTGTTATATTCTACTTCTTTTAGTCTTTGGACTGCTGCCACGATGGAGCAGGGGTCAGTTGAGAAAATCCAACCGAATACTTAGTTTTTTTGTTTGTTTTCTTGTTTAACTATGTATATGGGCCTTATTATTTCGGTCGCAAAGTTACGAGGAAGTAAACAAACTAACACGAGTGAGCAAGCAGTGGCGGGGGACAAATTAGCAGATCGGGAAATAAGACCGTATCAGGATTATTAAAAAAAAAACCCTAATTTGTAGGTTCGATTTGTTCGAATAAAGATTCTTCAACGCGCGCAGTGAAGATGCAAACAAATGATATATATATATGTGTGTGTGTGTGTGTGTGTGTGTGTGTGTATAAGTATGTGTGTATATATGCGCATGGGTGAGTGCGTGCGTTTGTGTGTGGGGAACGTGTGTATGTGTCTGTCTGTATGTCTATCCTTGTTGTGAACCTATGGCGTTGGACGAATTGACAAAATCCTTTCCGAAACAACCTTTGTCCTACCCCCTAATTAACCCGACCATATTTGCGTATCCCAACGCATGTGAACACTTAACTGAGGCAGAATCAGTCTACCAGAGTGTGTGGCATGGGCAGAAATATGCCAACGTAAAGCAGCACCAGCAACAACAAAAAGAACACAACTGCAACAACATCAATATTGTCAATAACAATGAAAAACGCATTGCTTTTCTATGAAAAGATTTAGTGAAAAAACAAAATGCCCTGAACTCCACACAACACGCTTCCTATCTATAGCCATTTCACTCATAAACACGCAGTTTCTCATTATCTCACACGATACTGTATATTAATATGAATATAATAGAATATAAACATTATGTTTCCCCTTAAGATGGTTTCAACAAACACACAAAAACTATTCTCAAATATTTATTTACCCACATTCAATATAATTAAATGATCGATACATATGTGTAGAGCTAATATGTTCGATGAAGCAATATGGTTGCGTTCCATCTTTGTACGGAAGGCTAGAAAATTGTTTACTTATTGCATTATATTTCCGAGTATAAATTGTTGATAAACTAGCAGATCTGTTTGACCACTGCCTTGCAAGAGAAATTTAGTAGATAAATACAGAGATACCACGTTTATCGCCCCCTATGTATGTATTTGTACAGCGTTTGCATATATATATATATATATATATATATATATAGTGGTTTCAAGAGCAGCCATTTTACGGGAGAGGACCTGTCGATCATACGGACCCCGGTGTTCAACTGGTACTTAATTTATCGACCCCGAAAGGGAGAAAGGCAAATTGGACCTCGGCGGAATTTGAGCTCTTAAGAAAATCATTCGTTTTACCCAATATTTACACTCTTATTTTTGTTACGAAATCAAGCGTTCCAAAACGGATAAAGTCATGTTCTCTTGCTGTTGAATTAGCTCATATCTAAGAGATTATGAGAGAAAGAGTATATAATATACTCTCTCCTTCACACACACACACACACACACACTCACACACACACACACACTGTTTGTTTGTGTTTGTGTCTCTCTCTCTCTGTACATATATATATATATATATATATAAGTGTTTTTGGATTAGTGTTGTGCATTGCTCCGAAATTTTACCTCCTTCAGTTCACAGCGTGTTTTGTTTATCGTTACGACAGCGCCTCGCTGTTAGACCTCTGTATTACCCTTTTCTTCTGGAGAAGGTTCGAAGGGCTTGTAACGTTTTCCCAAGATACACAACATTATTTTCTACTGACTTTTGTCGTCATTTGTTATCTACGTCGATACAAGCTTCTGCATTCCAATGTAATTACCCCAACCCAGTATCTGACTTTAAAATAAAAAACATTGATACAGCACAATAGAAGCCATTAATCTATACATTTGTTGCATATAGCAATTAAGTAACGGTACCTTCCAGGAACATTTTAAAACTGGGTTTCTTTACTTATATCGGATATTAAACTGCTGCTACTTACATCGACCAACTTTGTATAATTAAATCTTTTGTCGACATAAAATCGTTGCGTTTGTTACAGTTTAATGTAGCTGATAAGTGGTTTCTTTATTTTTTCCTACCAGTAAATTATCCGATGTAAATTTCTGTGGAAATTACTGACAGATAAAGCCTTCCTTGATGTTGTTTAATAAAAGTGTGTTTATTTTGTGAATTGATTTTTCGCAAAATAAGCAATCACCTCACCTTCCAAAATCAACATTACCTCTATTTAACTGATGAGGCGTAAACAATATTTACCTAAACGCTATCAATCTCTTTCTCTGTTTGGTACATAGGACGAAAGTTAAGCAAAGCAGCAAGAATGAGATTTTCCTGGCAAGAGTGTTTGGCATTGAAATCGCAATTGCGGTTGCCATATTCCTTCCAGGCATACCGCATGACATGCGTACAACTGAAGAGAAAACCGTTTAAGAAGTAACGCCATAATAGTTTTAAATCGTATGCAAACTCCTTCACATATACGACATGAAAATAAATGGCCAATTTGTAAACTAACATATTGCATTTGAACATTTTTTAGATAATTGTTGCCATATTTATATTTATTATTTTAAAGTATTATTTTGAATATAATTTAGAAAATGCACCCCAAGATATTTTCACCCCCAAACGCGAAAATAATTAAGAAATGCTAAATTATTAATAGAAATTTAAAGTTTACATACGCCATTCACAGAAATATAGCAGATTCTTCAATAATGTACACTGCTGCTGCTACTACTACAGCTACTAATATCAATTTCATCTATACCCCTGTGGGTAATAAAATAAATTATTGTTATTCTTGTTGTTGTTGCTGTTATTGCTTTAATTTATATAAACTGCACCCAAATCTCAACCACAGCGTCAAGAGGCAATGAAATATTGCGTCTAAAATTGCTAATACATGAAGTGCGATGCAACTGAAAACGCCGATATTTGTATGTAAAATAATCTTTATGAAATTTATAATAAAGCTGAATGAATAAAATTGAATTTACATGGAGAGGAATTTACGTAAAATATGTTAGGTTCCCATAAGTATGATCTCCTGCACCTCACATATTTTGTGATTGCAAGGGATTCGGTCTATCTATTTGTTCGCTCCTTTAGATATCATTGCATATACCCCAATAACAATGTAGCAGTCGCTTTGAGCTGCGGGCAGTTTTTGAAGGGAGTTGACAAGTCACCTTCCTCGACCCCAGCATTCGAGCGGTAAATTATTCATTTGAGCCCACAAGCATGATAGACAATGTTGAGCTTGACGGTATTTGAACTCGGTACGTAAAGATCCGGAAGAAATATGTTGAACACCTTGTACGTCGTTCAAACGATTCTGACAGAAGCCGCTTCTCTAATATGTAACGTACACAAAATTGAACAAAAGCTAAGAAATGCTTTCGTTTAATATTTCTATACAGGAATAACATAATATTGGTTTCAAATGTTGGCACGAAGCCAGCAAGTTTGGGGAACGGAGGTAAGTCAATTACATTGACACCAATGCTCAAATGGTAATTTTTTTTATCGACCACGTTATGATGAATTGCAAAGTCGACCTAGACAGAATTTGATCTCAGAGCATAAAAGCGGGCGAAATGCCCACCAGCATTTCGCCCGGCCGTCTAACGATTCTTCTAGCTTGCCGCCTACAATACTATAATATTTTTAACAACAGTGCCCATCATATAATATCTTTGTGCCGCAGGATTTTCAGTTAACTTTCGATAATTTTCACCGTTGTATAATAATATATTCTCATTGATTCTTTCAAATTTTGCAAATACATAATTTCTAATATCATTCAGTTCTTAATAAATTCTAAAACGTGTTTCATTAACCCTGGAAGCTGTTTTTGTTTTTCCTTGAAATACTGAAATTACTTTTCAAAACGACGTATTCAATTTGTTGTATATATTTCATCACATGAACGCTGATAGAAAAATAATTGGATACATCATTGTTTATTAAATATAAAACACATTATTTTATAGTTGTGGTAAGGGTAGACATTTCTAACAAGTTTATGTTGCCTGGTTTATAAATCATAGGTTAGAGAAATATCAAAACTCCGATGAAATATATTTTGTTGTTCAATTAAGCATGAGCTGCAGTTGTAAATATAAATAGTGACTTTCATTTGATTACATTTTTCTCTTTGTATTATTTTTACCGCCTCAGGAAATATTGAAATCAGAATAATAAGGAATTTACTGAAATATCTGAATGCATTTAATACATTTCTTTAAAGATTCGCACAGCTTTCTGCCTCAGAGCAGTGAAAATCAGTTGAAAGGTTTTAAGAGAAAAATCCTCTTTCAAATTGAGAAGAGCCGAAGTTATTGCTGCGTGATAAGATTTTTTCCTTCCAACCTCGTAGTTCCAGGCTCAGTCCTACTGTACGACACCATCGTTAAATGTTTCCTACGCTAGCTTCTGGGACATATAATGCTTTTGAATGAATTTGGCTTAAGGAATGCGTGTAGAAGACCATTATATATATATATATATATATATGGCGGAGATTCAATGACTGAAACATAAGACAAAAGAGATATCGGAATATTGAACGAATGCCAATATTTCACAGTTCATTTCAAATTCTGACGGGGTCGACTTGGCCTATCCTCATGTCAGGGCCGATAAGGTGAGTAGCAGTTGGGCAACTGAATCGATGTAATCGTCTTAGCTCTCCTCCGAGATTTGAGACCGATGTTTCACTGTTCATAACACCAATTTAGGAACATAGATATTTCTTTTGCGTAATCTTGTGTGTACCAGCAGGAAGGAATGCACGTACACACACACACACACACACACACACACACACACACACAAGGATATTATCTATAAAGAAAATTACATTCTTCCTATGTCTCATTTACGATTAAACAAATTGTAATGTTTAGCAACCAACTGGAACAGAAATATTGCCTAGATATCAAAAACGTACAAATATTGGTGTTACAGCACCATTAACCTTCGATTTCATTGTAAACCGGCACCATTACTCTATTGTGATCGCCTTCCTTTCTGTTTCATAATTTTTCTATTTTTTTAAATCTTAACACTTTCACAATCAAATTAGTTTTTCCTTTTGTTTTATATTGTCGTGTGTGTTTACATGGCGTGCAACTTTTCTATCTAATTGGTAAAGCTACTAGGTAAATACTTATTACTGGTGACTTGTATTACTTATTGATCTTTACTGTATGCAATACAAGATTCAAGCAAGAGATTGGTGTGCAACAGCGTTACACACACCTCTAGATTATATGAATGCACACACATACGCAAATATTTCAATCTATCTATCTATCTATCTATCTATCTATTAGTGACTAATATATTTATATATATGCATATATATTTTTTTTTCTCCGACAATATATTTGCTTCGCTTTTGAATTTTTATTAAAGTTACCTGTACGTTGAAAGAGGCTCGGCCCTCGATAAATTGCCCAGTATGTCATATAAGGTGATAATAATTTAGAACGTCATTTGCGTATTAAGAAGCGAAATGTGACATTTGTACTTAGACTTAGCATCCAATATATCGTATATAGTAATGTAATCAGCCTTAAAGTAAAATCCTGCCTGCGTCGATTCTACGTAATGGAAAGATCTACGGGAAATATCGGCCATCTTGGTCACTCCAAAGGCACCGAACAGAAACTGCACGTTTTATTGTCTCTATAAATAGAAGGAATATCGTTGGTTAAAATAATTACAAGATAGGCTCACGTATGAAGTTTCATTTACAAGCCTCTTAATCCACTCTAGATTCAAAAACTACTCAGCTATATCGAGAAGAGTTTCAAAAACATCAACTTGCTTTATTCACTAGATTTTAGAAACGGGTAAGTGGACTACGAAAAAGCAAAGAAAACACTGAGTTAGACGATGACAACAAAAATGTCAGCGTATTTCATGAGGTGAGATAACACTGACAAATCTACTGAAGATATTAACAGGCAAATTGTAACCCAACAGATAAGATACTACAATGCAATTAATACTAAAGTACAGTCTTTGAGTGAATGCATACAAAGTTGTCATTCTAATAAGACTGTGAATAGCAGCTAACGAGCCAATCACCTAAATGTGCGTTCAAAGAACTAGATTCTCTCTCCCTACCCTGAACCTATATATATATATATATATATATATATATATATATATATATATATATATATATCTACGTTGTGTATGGCATTTATATACATGTACATGAATACATGCGTAAGCGATATATGTATATATGTGTGCGTGTGTCGGCACATATGCATCGCTTTAATTCGTTGATGTGCGGACATTTTCGCAATGAGTCTATCTATCTATCTATCTACTTATCTACCTACCTACCTACTTATCTATCTACCTACCTACCTACCTACCTACCTATATATCTATGTACGTATCTATCTATTTATCTATCTATCACATATACATTTCTACAGCACGGTATCAATAATGAGTTTGCATTCACAAATGAAGAAACATTACAAATATATTTATGATAAAAGAACACCGTTACAAGAAAATGACTTATCACTGTAAAATCTATATAAATGAGTTATTTGACGGGATTTCTCTTCTTAAGAATGCTTTGACACGCCTGTTCCCCATTAATATATAGTTCTCCAATGCTTCTTTTTTCCCTCCGATTTAACATTACGATATAATACCATAATTTATATCAGCTACTGCAACGATAATGAGTGTTTTGTAGGGTTTTCTTCTAATGTATTATAGATTTTATAGGATTTATCGACACAAACGCATTTTGAGGATTACGCTGTTCACATCCATACAAGCGATTTATGCAGAAACATATATACATGTTCTCAAATTCTAATGTCACCTAGTACATTGATAATAATTGTAGACGATTTTATCTATTCACAGATATATTCCTTCGTGTAAACGAACAACCATACATTCTACAGGTATCGTAGAATATATATATATATATATATATATATATATATATATATATATATATATATATATATATATATATATACACATATATATATATATAAACGGAAATGTCAAGCACCCACAAATCATGTTATTATGTATGTGTAGGTGAACGTTCGCATGATGAGAGACAAAATAATTAATCTAAGAGCCATGACGATAAATGTGAAATAATTTAAAAGGAAACTTCTACGAGTAATTAGGAGACCACAAAAGGGACGGGAAAAATTAACTATTTTTCAGATTGGTATTATTTCCTTTCCATTCAAACGAACGCTCCACTTTTTCTGTGAATGCGTGATTTGATGGAATCCGGTTCACTTAATAATATCTATTTATCCATCTATTTATCTATCTCTCTGTCTATTTCGCTCAAGCATTACCACACTAATGACCTAGTGTAGAACTCAATATAAACTTCGTTCAGAACGTTGTATTCGGCCAGTATAGAACGCTACTAGAGAAAATGAGATGACAAACGAATAAATTATTATTTTATGGACTTCATTAACTTAAGGCTGTTTCTGTTTTATGCTGCATTGGAGTACCTGAATAACACCATATAGCTTCATCAGAGTACCGAATATGAAATGCAATTTATTTGGGAAAAAATTATATTTCTTTCTTATCTAAATGTAATTCACATAGAATTTAAATATAATTCTTTTCCAAATAAACTGCACATCATATTCGGTACTCTGATGAAACTATAAGGTATTCTTTAAACACTCAATTATGTGTACATTGTATCTCATAGCAGAGACGGGCGTAAGCTAATGAAGTTCATAATCATCCCCTTCGTCGTCTCAGATACTCTCTCTCACACACACTCACACGCACAGACACACATTATATATATATATATATATATATATATATATATATATATATATATATATATATATAGGGAGAATTCACAACAAAAAAAAACAAAAGATGAAGAGGCGTCCTCCTGAGCCTATAAACAACAGTAGCGTCGTCCCCTCTGGGACCGCCACATTTAGTTGGCAAACATACTTCACGATTCCATGCAGCTAGAGTTTACTTCTCGCTCAGAGATTTAATATTGCCATATATATATATATATATATATATATATATATATATATATATATATATATACATGCATACACCTGTATAGCCATTCATCTATGTATGTATGTTTGGGTGTGTATCTATGCATACTTTGTTTGAACTATGCTCACCAATAATCAAATAATTTCCTCATTATCAGATGCAACACATATGATTATAAATGCATACATACACCCTTACATACACGCACATGTATACACACACACATCTCTGTATCTACACACACACACACACACACACACACACATACATATATATATATATATATATATATATATATATATATATATATATATCCTTACTCTGTTCTGTATTCCAAGAGGGGCTTGACCTGTTGGCATTAAAATAGTTATCGATAAGAAGATTCCTTTTTGGTGTGTTGAATACCATTTAGTAATAACTCGAACTTTAAAGCAGTTATACTGGCTTGCACAAACGCCATTAAATAAATAAATATGAGACTAACACGAACGCAGATAGTGACCAACCCCTCAAGCGTATACAAATGAAAAAGGACAGACGTAAATATTTAACAAATTTCCATTATGTTTCGATACCAATTTGTGTGTACGCCATTAATATATGAAATATATACAGCCACGCAAGCAATTATGTGTGTATGTATATACATACGTGTGTGTGAGCATGTGTGTGATTATTTTTGCACAGTCAACGTTACAAGAGTTAGCCACGTGCCCGGGGTTTCATGCCAAGGTTATTATCAAGCTATATAATATACTATATGCTATATATATACATCGAGAGAGAGATTTTATCGCTGGATTTCACTTGAACATGTGAGCCTTTCCCAGCACATTCTATAATACAACAGGATGTTGACCCGTACCCTCCCTTCAGCTGGAACTACCTCTACACATGACTAACCTTTGGATGAATATTGCAGGTTTTCCTCTTGCATTCTCCAGGGTGATGGCATCTGAATTCAAAATATATACCGTAAAGCATTTCCATCGACTCACCATTATTTTGACTCCCACTAAAACAATGTGAAATAAAATATCTTGCTGAAGAATGCGTTACCACCCCCTGGTCCCTGAATCGAATCTACGACCTAGCGACTGAGATTGCAACACTCTACCCACTAGTCCATGCGCTTCACATGTATTTATATCTATTTACTACACTCAATATTTGTGCATGTGTTTCCAACTGCTACTATTTACATTTAGCCTTACATACACCAGTAGAAACTTAGATGGAATGGACAGCAATGGTGAAGGTGTGTCCTTTGTTAAATTGATAACAACGATTCAATGAATCTGTCCCTGTGTGATCTCACGATCTGCTGAATATACCAGTTGAAATCTTCCTCAATTCTATACAAGATATATTGATTGATTAAGATGTCACAGGATGAAAGTTCTCCCACGAGACAGTCTTTTACGGCCGATATCGTGGATTCTGCTAGTATTTCTTCCCAACTGCGTGGGTTGGTGAACGTTTTGTTTAAGAACACAACGGATCGGCCACTCCAGGAATCGAAACCACCATCTTACTATCTTAAATGCAACACCCGTTCCATTAAGGTCTACTCTTCCACATAAAAACCAATATTGGATTGTCACAGGTGTAATGACTCTGATATTATGCTATTGAAGCATATATTGTCTTTGGTAATTTCCGAACAACGTCAACAACCACAGCGGTATCAACAATAACAACCATAGAACTAATAATAATTATTGTCATAGCATTATGATTATAAGGACGTCAGCATTATTAGACAGAAAGACACTGAAGAGTTTGCATTGAAAAGCAAGTTTAAGAAAATTTAAAAAAAACTATAGATAGAAAAAGATGGTCAAGAAGAATGAAGTAGAGATGGGTTCGAGAATATAAAAAAAAATATCAGATTATGATATTATAATTAAAAGAATAACATTTAAACATCTGAATTTTTAAAGATATTTTTGCTGTTATTGTTGTAATCAGATTACTGCAGCCATCATGAAAAAAATAACAAGCTTTGTCAGCAGAAGATTATAATTCCATTTCATGAGAAAGAAGCGAAACGAGAAAAAAGACACGAAAACAAAAGTTTGAACGGAATTTTAAATGACAGTAAGGCGTGGTTGAATGCGTCAGCGAATGTTTAATAATTAATGGTGAAAAGATGGATTTAATAACTGAATACTTCAAAATATTGCAAGTATTGGCAGATCAGTTACTAAGTTAGACATTTGTGTTTGGATTCGTTCATTTGTCCTTTTGCATTCTGAGTTCAAATGTTACCTGCGTTAATTGTGACCAATGGAAGAAACGCAAAAGATAGGTCCGTTTATCGACATTTTTTAATCAGCTGACTTCCATAGTTTCAAAAATGTTTTATGAAATAGAAAGTACCGCTGAGTATCCTGCATCTATAATATTGGTGTTAATTGGGGTCTAAGGCCGAAGCATTATGTAACCAGGAACAACTTCACTAATCGTATGAGAAGCATCGTCTCCATGTTTTATAAGCTTACTCCGACGTTATTTCACAGAACGTTGGTATCTTCGATATTACATGTACAAGGTAGTGAAGTAAAACCCGCTAGGTAATCTTACAAGCTTGAAGTACAAGGCAAGTATTATTTCTAATATGTTAATAGCACTTTGTATATATACATATACATATGTGTGTGTATGTATGTATGTGTGTGTGTGTATGTGTGTGTGTATGTGTCTATCTTCGAATACGTAGTTGTATGATGGATTAATATACGTAAAACCATGAAGTTGATTTACTAAACATGCAGGTTTTCCGGAAGCACAGAACAACCGCTTTAACATTTAGAATATATAACAAAATATATGAACAAATAAAACAAAAATAAACTAAGAATTACCGAAATTACAAGGAAAAAAACCTATCTTAGGTGTGTGTGTGTGTCTGTTTGAGTATCTTTTTTTATACACCTCTTGGTGGTGGGGAATGACTGTTCTTGATTCTTCGGAAGACACATTAAAATAAATTTACAAAGAATGAATGAATAAACAGAAATCCTAAGAATTTTTTTTGATTTAAAACACATCTAATACACACAGTGCGGATATCTGTGAAAGAAATTATGGAAATTTCTAAGATTTGTTAGGAAAACAGTGACTGCTACGGAAATTAGACATTGATTGTTTCGGAAATTAGGAGAACATAGAGAATAATGAACGGAGAAAATAATACTAGCATAATGAGAATATTTGCTTTTAATTATGTAAGAATACATGCCTTGTGGGGATTGAAATTAAGCTGATATCCTGCATGTTAATATTAACAATGAAACGTGATGTATGCCAAAGAAAAGTTGTAGGTCCTTGTAGAATAATAACTTCTTGTCACATACCAAAATAAAGAAATGTGCGTGCGTATGTGTATATTATACATGCTTACACACACACACAAACTATACCAAAGTATATGTGTGTGTAGGTGTTTATTGGAGGGGGTCGTATGCATGTTTGCATTTTATTATTTCTGTTGTGTTATGGCCGAATCGTTAGCACGCCGGGCGAAATGGTTAGTGGTATTTCGTCTGTCGCTATATTCTGATTTCAAATACCGCCGATTTCGAGTTTGCCTTTCATCGTTTTGATGACGAGGAAACACTGGGGTAAAATATACGAAACCCAGTATACCCATCATGACTACCTGCTGATAAGGGTACACGAGGCACATGCATGACAACCATATGTACGCGGCATGGTGATCTAATATCAAGATAAACCGCGTATACTCTTGCAGATAGAATTTCCTTAAGGTCAAGTATCCTATCCCGATCAAAAGGTTTCTGAATAAGGGACGTTTAAGGGTATTGAACGAAACACACATGTTTCCAAACATGAATTATCCAAACCCCAAAGGATTCCTCTCAACACATGACTATTATGCTCCCGTACTACATCTGATTACGAGCAGAAGTAGTGGGAGAGCATCTTCTTATTAGCAAAGTTAAGATATTAAGATTGATACAACCATAAAAACAACGGGAAAATTATAGCGCGCAATATATATATATATATATATATATTTTTTTCCAGAGGATGTGGCAACCGTTACCAATATAGCATAAGAACTTACCTTAGGAGATCATTAATTAGATTCCTTAAGGGTCGTTCTCACAGTTTATATTTATATCATAAGATTTTTAAACTCTTAAATTTTCATATTCAAAAGAGACAGAGACTTCAAATTCGATATATCGATTTATTCACCACTTTATGTTAACATTTCTATGCCAAACTTATCCAGTGACTGGTCCATTGGATTTAGACGTTTGGCACTTCTTCAGGAGTGGTTACCTTTCGAACAAAACACGAAAAAACACATACATAACTATTATTAGGTCTTTAGGACATCGTTAGCTTTCGTGTTTGTTATTATAGGGGAGATAACCCCCCTATAATAACAAACACGAAAGCTAACGATGTCCTAAAGACCTAATAATAGTTATGTATGTGTTTTTTCGTGTTTTGTTCGAAAGGTAACCACTCCTGAAGAAGTGCCAAACGTCTAAATCCAATGGACCAGTCACTGGATAAGTTTGGCATAGAAATGTTAACATAAAGTGGTGAATAAATCGATATATCGAATTTGAAGTCTCTGTCTCTTTTGAATATGAAAATTTAAGAGTTTAAAAATCTTATATATATATATATATATATATATATATATATATATATATATAAATAAGGATCAGATCGATTTTTAAAATATTGATCCTATCAAGTGGTCAGCATGGGAATAAAAACCATCAAAGGTAATAATTATTTAAAATTATAGTACAGGGTATCAAGAGATACCACCACGCTGAAAAAATAGCAGTCAAATCCTGACTCTAAAACCACAATAAATGTCCGCATGGCACGAGTAGCGAAGACGAAGACCAAATAAACCTGTAAAAATAATAAGATAGAGTCAGGATTTGACTGCTATTTTTTCAGCGTGGTGGTATCTCTTGATACCCTGTATTATAATTTATATATATATATATATATATATATATATATATATATATATATATAATGCGATGTATACTTATATATTCTTCGCCTGTTTTATGTATGCTGTACATATTTATGTACGAACCAGGTATTAAATTATATTGCACTGTTTCTGTTTTCAAGTATAAATAATTCAGTATCGAACTATTTCGTTTAGTTTGTGATAAAATTTTAACGTATGTTGTCTTCAAGTAGGAAATCGATGTATAAGCTGCATATCATTAATGTTTGATGTAACCCATTAAGAACGGGAGCGTTTATCACATCATAAGGAGACATATATATATATAAACACACACACACACACACACACACACACACACACACATATATATATATATATATATATATATATATATATATCTACACATGTTCTTATATTTGCCCGTCAATATACATATCTGCATGTATATATATATATATATATATATATTTGTATGTATGCATGTATACGTTAATGTGTCTTCATAAATATGTGTGTGTGTGTGTGTGTGTGTGTGTTATGAACAGGAGGGGAGGAACATATGGAAGTGCAAGTAAGAGTAAACAAATTTAATTGGCAGCGATTTAGTAAATTAACAATACATCGGTTCGTAGTCAAACAGATGAGTGGAGTAAATAAGTGAACCATGTGTGCATATATATATATATGGATATATATATATATATATATATATATATATATATATATATATATATATATATATATATATATATATATATATATGGATACACGTATAGATATATCATCATTGTACGTGCATGTATATTTGAGTATATGTATATATCATGGAAACAATTTAAACAACATTCTGCTGAAGAAGAGGATGATCAAAGGTGCTTTGATTACAGTGAAGTAAAGTTCTTTTAAGTACACAATGGTATTCATGATATCATACTGTTTAATTATATTTACGGTAAGATCTAAGGTTTTACATTAAATGTCAGCTAATTACTTAGTATAGGTAGTATAGTATAGGTTAATATTTTCCAAAGCTGAAATGTATACACGATTTTATTTATTCAAAGGTAGCTCTGCAAGGTCAGTGTACCTGTTGTTTGGTCAGTTTTGGCTCCGTCTATTCTTGGTGTTTCGTATAAATAGCATATGTTAATATCGACAATGAGTCGATAATGTAAATGCAACGATGCACTAGAATGTTAGATTGTAAATTCATAAGATTTCGTCGTGGACTAGAAGAAAAGTCCGTTCTGTAATCTAAGTACGTCTGGAACTTGAAGCTTCGGTTTTCAATATGATCGACTTTTAATTGATATACAAGTATTAAAGATTTATGTGAGGTATTTAATTAACGTATTGACAAATTGATGATGGTATCTTATTTTTTGTATAAGGACTGTATACAAAATTCTAAAGAGGGAACTGAAGGATCACGACTCGCATGAAACCCCTCGTCATATATTGGCTTCAAATTATGACGCATGTACAGCAATGTCGAGGTTGGGCTTCATTCAATCACATCGATCCCAATGTTCAGCTGGTACTTATTTTATCAAACCCGATATGATGAAAGCTAAAGTCAACCTCAGCGGAATTGAACTCAAAATGCAAGAACGGACAGAATCTCGTTAAGCATTTCGCTCGACGTGCTGACGATTCTGCCCACTCGCCACCGATAAATCCCTCAAAATATCGAAAATACGAAGAACTAACGGCAGGTAAATTCATGGCAACAGAAGTTAATGACCGATAGAATGAATTTGGAGCTGTCTTTCCTGCTTGGTACTATTTGTGATCAAACCCTACCAAAGTCAACAACACTTTTCTTTCGTTCGACGTCCATGAATGAAGTAGCAACACATTAGGTCGTTTTCTATTTTTATTTCTCTTTAGTAGTAATATTGCAACAGTCTCACGACAGTAACGTCTTACGTTTGATAACTGGGGGCCCGGTGTGTCCTTGAACAAGACACTTTATATCACGTTTGTCCAGTTCACTCAGCCGCTATACATGAGTAGTACCTGCGCTCTATATGGTTAGCCTTGTCATATTATGTGTCAGGCTGAATCTCCCTGGGTTATGAGTTTCTGTGGAAGGTTAAAGCACTTACATTTTAATTTCACGAACAGGTTGTTCTGTCGATCGCATCTCACTGGAAAACTCGTCATGATAACCAACAGATGGCCAGTTAGAATATAATTTCCAGGTAAACTGAGCCTCACACATTATGGGGCAAGGAAGATATATTTATTTATTTATTTATTTATTTTAATATTTGTACAAACCAGCCGGATGTCTTCCATAAGTTTTCCAAGTACCCAAAATCACTCACACTATATACGGCAGCTGAAGCTATAGAAACTTAAATACCGTCACGTTGCCGTCCAGTGGTACTGGACCGAGAGCTTTCTGGTTGTTAAGCGAACTTATTAGTCATTCGTCTACGCTGTACTATAGAGGTAAACAACTCGAAAGCCACTACGGAAAGAAAAAAACAAACAGAAAAAACAAACATTTAGTGCAAAGATATTTACTGTTGAGAATTGTAAAAGGACTTACTAATTAGCGCTTTGATGTTCGGTGAATTAATTGCTTAACAATATGAATTTTAAAAAACGTAATTTATTCTCTCTGTCTGTCTGTCTGTCTTTCTGTATTTATGTATGTATGTATGTATGTATGTATGTATGTACAGACATGCCAACAAATGTAGAAATAAATCTTATATCCTTCCCGTTCTCTATAAAGTATTTCAGTTAATATCTAATACATAATATACACGCGTATCTCCATGTACGTAGACACACATTATTAACTATCGAGATACATATATATTCATACACACACACACACACACACACACACACACACACACACACACACACACACATACATATATATATATATATATATGTACATGTAGACACATATCTGAGGGGTGAGATTTAAGCTGCATATCATATAAGTACCTAGAACCCTGCATCTCTCTCTCTATCCGTCTCTATCTAGCTATCTATTTATCAATCAATTTATCTATCTATCTATCTGATCATCTCTCTATCTACCTATCTCTTTCTCCCTCTGTCTCTCTCTCTCTCTCT
>NC_142947.1:3472621-3495121 GCF_046866305.1 Octopus bimaculoides
TCTCCCTCCGTTACTGTCTGTTTTCCAGTTTGTTTCGTTGAATATCTATCTGTCGGTCTGTCTGCCTATCCGTTCGTCCGTCCAACCATCTGTCTATCTATCTGTCTCTCTAACTGTCTGTCTGTCTGTCTGTCTGTCTATCTTTTTATCTATCTGCCTGCCTGCCTGCCTGTTTGTCTATCTATCTATCTATCTATCTATCTATCTATCTATCAACCGTTACTTTTCATAATAATTGAATTGCAACTAAGCTGCAGAACCATCTTCAAGAATATTTGGTCAAACATATATTTGTATTCAGCGATTTAAAAAACCGGTACATATTTCATCGGTGTCTGTTTCCCCACCTGCTAAGTCATGGGGGTTTAAAATAGAAAATACCGGTTGCTAAGCAATGGGGATTGGGCACCATCGCAGGCACACAGGCGCAAACAGACAAAGACACACACGCACACACACACATACAAGCACGCACACGCACAACGGAAATCATTTTCCCAAGATGACATTGCTGTAAGAGGTAAACAATTAAAACCTTCCACGTATCGAATCTAATGCGATGGTGTATCTCAGACTATGACTAGAATAGAGTAGGACAATGCCTTTAATTAGGAAGGTCAGTTGGATAGATAGGCAAATTAAGCAACATATGTCAACCAAGCTGGAGCAAGCTTAGTTCCTGGGTGTCATAATCTACTTCGTGGGCGCTTTCGAACCAAAAGATTCTTCATGGAATTTTATCTCTTATCTTAATGTTGACTTTTACCAATCAGTATTCTGAGAAGCAGAATATGTGTTTCAGTACTCTTTGAGGAGCAGATAGGTAGACTGGTGGGGTCTAAAAATCTGATCTTTTAAAGTATAGAACCTTTCGGGGACGTAGCAGAGTGCATAAATAACTGCAGATGTACATGAACGTAAATAGGCGAGTGTGTATGTGTGCCCGCATGCGTACAAGTTTATTCAAATCTGCGTATGTATGGATGTTCTCGAGAATGTATTGTCCACATATTTTTAATAAGCACCTCGGAATGTCACATGTGATGTTACAGAACACAATGAATTCTTGTTAGATGCAAACCGAAAATGATCCTTATTATACGCACAAGACAAAGGGCATCAGATTGCCTAAGATATTATTATTATTATTATTATTATTATTATTATTATAAGAAACACCGAAGGGAAAGGTCTCGATGAATGGCTACCTCCAATGAATTATCAGAGTCATAGCAAGCTACCTTTCATTCTGAACTGCGCACTTACCAACAATAGCCTCGGAAAATTAATTTGACTCAGCATCAAAGAATTGGAAGAGGTTGCTCGTAATCTTCTCTTTATTGCCAGTCTCTGTGCGAGTATGTGCGTGTGTGAGTTTGTGTGTGTGTGTGTGTGTGTGTGTGTGTGTGTATACATGTATGCGTTTGTGAATATGCGTGCGTGTGTATGTATGCGTTTATGGCTTTGCTTGCGTTTATATATGTACATCAGTTCATAGGCTTCTCTCTCACATACTCTTTCAATTATTATTATTATTATTGCTATTATAATTATTATTTAAAACGGTGAGCTGGCAGAATGGTCAACACATTGGGCATAGCAGAATTTCGATCGTCTGTATGGTCTGAGTTCAAATGTTGCGGGAGAGGACTTTGTCTTTCATCATTTCGTGGTCGATAAAATAAGTACCAGTTGATCACTAGAGTCCATGTAATTTGACTTACTCTCTCCCACGAAATGTCTAGACTTGTGCCTATAGTAGAAAGGATTATTATTGAGATTATCATCCTTGAGTGAGAGAGCAATGCATGCCATGACAGTGACATTGGGATTATTATTATTATTATTATTATTATTGTCATCATTAGTATTATTGTTATACTTATTATTATTATTATTATTATATGAAAAGACACAGTTTATTTTGCTGGGTGTGATGGAAGGTGCCATCTATCCACGGTCAGCAGACTAAGGTGACACTTGTTTACTGATCATGTTCTTAAGTGATGTACCAAGTTCACCAGCTACTACAGGCATAATTTTTGTAAGTCTTCCACAATCTTTTCATCAATATTTTCCAATTCCTTTTGTATCCACTTTGGTGTCATAGGGAATTGCAGAGCCAATGATGTCATACTGTTATATCGTTCATACTAAGTAACTGTAGGTATTTTGATCATAGCGTATATATCTTCATACATGCCATTGAATATGCGTATGAAATTCGATTGAAGACGGACAGTCTATGCAAACTTATGGTGACTATGTGTTTCTGTTTATATATGTGATTATGAGAGATTGATGTGGGTTCTTGCTAATAATGAGAAAGCAGCACCTTAGGAATATTGTGTGAGAAAGTGAGATTAATATGGAGAGTAGGATATATTTATGTGTGAAACTTCTAGGAAGCACGGTTCTTAGCTAATGATAAACGGAGTGAAATCAATTGAGAGTTCTACGAGACAAGGATGCTTTCACACCTGATATTAAAGGATTCTTAGCACTGTTCGTTTTGTGTCAAATGGAAAATTTCTAGAGGCAGATTAGTGTGGTATACGTACCAGAAAAGTTTTGAATATGATAGGTTCTTAGTAAATAAATTTAAGGAGCAGAAGGCGGACCATTGCGTTACACGACAGCAATGGTTCTGCATCACAATACTTGTGAAGGAAATAAAGAGAGAGAGAGAAAGACTGAAATGTATGAGACTCAATAATTGAGAGCAATGGGGGGGGGGAGTTCGCCGGGGAGAAACTTTCAAACCTTGGAAGACTTAGAGTAATCCCTCGACTATCGCAGGTGTTACGTTCCAAAATCCCCATGGGCAGGTGAATATCTGCGAAGTAGAAACTGTACTGAGCTGTATATATATATATATATATATATATATATATATATATATATGGGCGTGTGTGTGTGTGTGTGTGTGTGTGTACTTTTATCATTTTTATGATTTGTATATATTTATTTTATTTTAAATACAAAACAACACCAAGGAGGAATCAACGTAAGCTTAAATAATAAAGCACAATAGGTGAACCACCATATGGCGAGGGATAACAGTATTTCCCAATTCTTTTACTGTGGAGTGCGTTATAAGTTTTTGCGCGTGTGTACCAATCATGTGTGAGTGTGTGTGTGTGTTTGTGTGTATGTATATATATATATATATATATATATATATATATATATTGGTGTGTACTTCACGAAGTACACATATCTGTTTGTAGGAATGCGTGTTGTCTGACAGCAATATATTCAATATTCTCAAAATTTTCCGTTGTCCATAGATTCATATACACACATAAGTATACATGTAAATATATACTTCTATTCACATTCTCGAGTATCACCGGTAATCTGTCTTGCAAATCCATTGTAATGTGTTTATTCCCATCGCTAGTTCTGTGTATCAGCTAATCTGGTATATCAGAGTATTTCGATTTATTTATGCTATTTCTTATAGATTAATGTTTCTTAGTTTATTTGTGATCTCAAGGTATTACGAAACATAAATAGCCATTGTTCATCTCTTTTTCTTAATGAAGTATCTTCGGCTTTGTGCTTGATAGCTTATGTCAGAGTTTTATCTTGTTTGGTTAACCATTGTGAGCATCGGGGAGGGGTAACCGTTTTTGTTTTTTTTCTTTTTCTTTTTCTTTTTGCTTTGCAAGATGGTACAAGTAAATCAAGTATCAAACGCAGATCAACGCAATAAATTGATAGTCGTGAAAATAACGCATAATCGAACAGAATTATATACGCTAAATAAACCGAACGAAAGACAATAGAAAATAACAAAAGAAAACAAACAAATTAATGTCATTCTCATACACTTCTGCGAATATTTGGTATCTCTGTAAAATACTGGATGCAACTGTGATCTTTATTATTATTATTTATTATTATTATTAATAATAATGAAATCGGTGAGCTGGCAGAATCGTTAGTACGCTGGACGAAAGGCTGAGCGGTATTTGCCCCGTCGCTAGGTCCTGAGTTCAAATTCCGCCGAGTTTGATGTTGGTTTTCGTCCTTTCGGTTTCGATAACTTAAGTACCAGGTATGTACTTGGGTCGATGTGATTGACTTATTCGACTATCCCCTCCCCACAAATTCTGGTCCTTGCGCTTATTGTAGAAATAATAATAATAATAATAATAATTATTATTATTGCTATCAAGGCGGTGACCAGGCAGAATAATTAACCTACCTAGCGAAATGCTTAGCGATATTGCATCCATTTTAATGTTCTGAGCTCAACTTCCGCCGAGATCGACTTACCTTTTATCGTTTCGGTGTCGATAAATTAAGTACTACTTGAGCATTTTAATTGATGTAGTCGACATACACACTACCCTAAAATTTCTGGCCTTATGCCTATAGTAGAAACGATTATTATTATTATTATTATTATTATTATTATTATTATCATTATCTTCTTTCAATTTCGTTTCCATTTTCTGCCGAGTGTCTCCCCAACATTGGGGCAAACAATCTCACAGTATACATTGTTAGGCCATTAAAATAACCACACCAGATCACTACTACTACTACTACTACTACTTATTCAAAATATCGACTGATATCAAGTGGAATAAAAAAATGTTCGTACAAGAAAGTGATAGGCAATGAGAGAGAGACAGAGAGACAGGCAGACAGACAAAAAGAAGGAGATGCAGAGAAAGAGAGAATGATGTCCCAAATGAGCACCAAAGCAACACCAAAGAATACATTTATAGCAATTGGTTTCCATTCATGAATTTCTTTCATCTGTGCCTTTCTGCGTTGTTTAGTAGGAGATCAATGCTTATGAGAGAATAGACAGACATGATTGCCAAAGCAGCTTTGGAGATTTTACGATTTGCAGCCAAAGTGACGACTCCCTAGAATAAATTCATGGTTGTACGTCTCAGTGAGATCAAACTAGAACGATTACAAAAAGGGACATTTGCATGAGAAAAGGAATTATCATCGTACGAAATGTATGTACGTATATATATGTATGTATGTATGTATGTATGTGTGAATATATATGTGTGTGTGAATATATGTATATGTATGTATGTGTGAATATATAAACATGTAGATATATATAAACATGTAGATATATATATGCATGAATATATATATATATGTATATGTCTATATTTATGTATATATCTATGTATGAATACATATATGTATGTACATGTGTATGTATATGTGTATGTATACATATATATATATATATATATATATATATATATATATATATATATATATATATGTGTGTGTGTATGTATGTATGTATGTATATATGTATGTATGTGTGTGTGTGCATTCATATATCTTGACTATTTGATAAACATATGCAGCTTTTCATAAATACATAATTCAAATATCGATCAAATTATATCAGCATTGCGAATAATAGTATTGATTTACTTTGGACAACACATAAACACCAATCAATCGTTTAAAGTAACATATAGAGTTATAGATTGTGTAAATGGAATAATATTCCCACATTAGGGGACGGTGGTACAGTTACCACTCAGACAGACACAAACACACAGACACACACGCAGACACACAAACACATGCACAAACACACATACACAAAGAGTCATACACAAACGCAGATACAGACACACACAAACACAAGCTCTCACATATAAACATACACACGCACCAACACCCCCCACCCCAATAAAAAATTTTTATCAGCTTCCAAACAGAATGTCACACATCATCACAAGGCAGACACGGGTTCAGGGACCTATTGTCCACATTTTCTACGTTTTCTAAATCTAGCATTCTAACAGAGAGGGTACCACAGTGGTCATGCTTGACCTACTCCACTTCGATTATGCACCTTGTTATCTAATGCATCATTTTAAATTTAAGTTGCCCTCCTTGTGATTGATTTCAAGGCGGTCTGATTGTTAATCGCAGTATGTCAATGAACTGCGTAGACTTACTTTATCACCCTGTTGAATACCACATTGTGTTTCCTTCGTTGTTTTATGCAAGCATTGAGGCTAGTTCTTCTATCTACAAACATCCGCCGAAACACAGATCAGTCCAGTGAGTTCAGGGGAGAGAAAAGGGAACTTAATTTCCTCTAGACTAAAAGAGATGATAATGATGAGGATAATAATAATAATAATAATTAATAATAATAAGCTAGAACATAATAGACCGGTCATAATAATTTTTAGATAAGGAAAAAGCAGGAATATAATAATAGGAAGGAATATTCCTGGCTAAGAAGGAATATATTCACAGACACGACAGAGTTGGGATCTATATACACTGGAAGTTATGCCAATACTATGGAATAGGAACAAAAAAAGATGGTGTACGCACACACCAGAGAAACTCAGCGGAAATGAGAAGGGAGCCATACTGAGGGATATGCCAATATACGCATATAGAGAAATAAAAGTCAACAAGCCGGAGATAGTTGTCAGATACCACCATGAGAATTGAATGCTTTCGAATCGATGTATCAATGTTTCTCTAAAATAAAGGGAGAAACCTTGAACAAGTCCGTGGAAAGAAGTTACTGTTGAAAAGTAATTAAAGGTTGTACTTAAAGGCGATCCTAGCCACAGTTCCATGCTGTCACATACAATTGAATATATATTCTATCTATGTTGTCAGTCACAATTGAATATGTATATATGTATGCATGCATGTGTGTATATATATATATATATATATATATATATATATGTGTGTGTGTGTGTGTGTGTGTGTGTGTGTGTGTGTGTGTGTGTGTGGGTGTGTATTTATGATATGATGTGTGTGTCTATATATATATACAGGGAGAGGGGGAGAGAGGATATATATACGCTATATGTATATATAACATATAAATACACACACAAACACAAGCATATATATATACACACATACACACACACGCACATATATAAGTATACACATATATCTACATATATATATCGTACATATTCACGCAAACACACGCATACATGTTTATTGAGAGAAAGAGAGAGTGAGAGTGAGAGAGAGAGAGAGAGAGATAAGCTACAGTAGGATTATTTTAGCGACGTGTCACTTCAGAATTCCAAAGAATATATCAGATATTGATTATTGGTATCACAAGAACAAAGTTGTGAAACATAGAATAATCAAGTGTTTATCGTAAAGATAATCAAGTCTGCCTCATATTACACGATTTATAATTAATATTAATAACTGCTTTGCCAGTTAATATTAATATTACTTGCATTGTCAAATTAATATTGTATTGCCAATATATTTTCATCCTAATTCTTCCTCCTTAACTTCTTATTTCTCTTTCTCTCTTCGTTTGCTTCCGATGTTTCTGTCCAACTTAGGTTTTATCTGTTCCCTCATTTCCTAACTCAACTCTCCCTTAGTTGTACAGATATATTCAATTAAAGATTCGAGTGCATTTAACTATTTCCTGTTTTTGCGTGAATTAAGTATCGTATACACAAATCATTTTATAGACAACTAATACGTAGGCAATATTGACTGTTTACAAAATATGCTTAAACTTTATAAGTACACACATGAAGACAACGGGCGCAAATTTTGACTATATATATATATATATATATATATATATAGACAAACAAACACATACATACACCAGATAACACAAATAGAGTCACGCATGTAAAAGCACCCGTATGAACGATATATGCGTTTGAATCGTTTCTCAAATTGACAGCAGAAATATTTACCACTGGAAGATATTCAAATTTAAACGTGTTACAAAACTAAGTATGTAATGTTCGAAATTTCATTGTACGCCGCTGTCTTTTAGAATATTTTTTCCACAAATATTATTGATCAAACACTACGAAACGAAGGACAGTTTTAAAGCATCCAGCTATTTTTAAGTCACATTTTTGGAGAAATTATCAAAAACCAACTTCTACCATAACGTTCGTCATTTTCTTTCATATTTTTGTTTTATATTGGTTTCGAACTAATGTGTACATTCCTCAGTTATCAAGTAGATGGATGGAATGTTCAAGCAGACATTACGTTCAGAGAACAGCATCGACTAGTTTTCATATACAGTTGCTTCAAATACATTACCAGCTATTAGGCATAGTTTCCTCATTACATATACTTATGTCACATAAACTATTTGATAGACTAGCAGGAAAGGCCTAAAAGTCGATAAATTTTCGCTGCAATGGAATTATCTCTTTTTTCTTTTCTTTTCTTATTATCTGGGAATGAATGGATAATATCTATGCCAATGCTATACTTATGTTCACATTTTTTTGTGATGTCTAATCGCAAGGGACAGGTTTCGTTATTTTCCATTTTATATATATTCCTGTTTTATTGTTTTCTTTACAATTTACGTATATTTATTTCTTGATTCATTCTCCATATATCTATAAGACTAAATATGTGTTGGACTGAAAATTTACTGTACAAAAAGGAGAGATTAAAAGAATATACTGAATAAAGGATGAGATTTTTGTCTTTGATAATATGTCCTCCTGACTGTGTGGTTATAATGTTTTGGAGGAAGAAATTCATTTTTACACGGTTATTAACGTTAATATTCTTCAAAAGATAACACTCCTTCATTCTAATGTAGAACGTAAAAAAGAAAAAAAATATGATGGCATTCACCTGCAAAATGGCTTTTGCTTTCCAAAGAATATTCAAGAAGAAATGATTAAATAAATAAATAAAAAGCATAATTTAATTTTGAACAACACAGATGAAATAGAATTGTTCGATAAAAATAATTAGTGATTTGAAACACGCGAGTCTCTAATTTATCACAGCATACTAATCAAGAGACGAAAAGCAATTCCGAGCTGGCCACGTCGATAGTGGGGTAAACTCTCCGACTTAGGTTGTGTCTTGTGTGTTGTTTCTTATCGCTACTCTGTCGATTTTACCTCAAGTTACCTCTTATCATGTCGTCGCCCTATGATGAAACCTAGCTATGACGATTATATTTAATGTTGTTTTTTAATTTTATAATAGTGTAAAAAGACTACCTTATCACTATTGTTTTTCATCTTGAAGCAAATCTTTTGTCTTCTTATTCAAGCGACTGCAACCCAGATATATCTCCCAATCCTCCGCCTCAAATACCTGTCCCTATCCTACCCCACTATTGGATTTTGATCTGCGTATAATTTCTATGGGAACCGGTTATGAACAAAAACAATCCCTCACTCCATCGCTGTTAAACGCGAACTAACTACTAGCAAGCTCATGTGAAACTTGCATGGTTGATGACAGGTTGAAAATGTTATTACTTTCGAACAGAATATGTAGCAATATCTTGATTTATTAAGGCAAAATCGCACCGATGTCAAACCATACCTTATATTTCTTCGTGCTCCATAACATAATTTTCAATCAAATACTGGAGTGATGATATCAAAGAAACAATCCTTTAGACTTAAACTTCCAACTGACTTAAGACAAGCGTGTGTGCGCCTGTGATCAGACAATTACTCACTTGCTGCAACTTGAAAGTCGAATGGACGTGTAAATATTTCGTCATTGGCTCATTAAGCTAGTATGTTTACATTGTGTTAATGTCAATGTGTGTTTGTTCTATAAACACCAATATGCGGTCCAGATATATAGAATTTGTCGCAGGTGCAATTGACAATAGCAAATTCGAGATATCCAGCTGAATTAGACGACGCCAACTGTTTATTCGCGAGCTTATAATATTGTTTTTACATATTTAACGACCAACAGATTTAAGTATGTTAATATTGTCATTGAAAGATGCTAATGCTATGATATATACAATGCGGAAATGTTATAATATAATGAAGTGATATTATAACATTGAGTCTTTTGTATAGAGGTATCAGAACCACCTTATGTTGGTAAGTGCGTTGCTTGCCTTTAGCCAGTCACTTAACTCAGTGCCAGATCATATCAATGCCCGAAAATGAATGTGTATAAAGCGTGTCAGAGATTATCAGCTCTACTCTACATGATTTTATATTATAACGGAATGCTTGGGAGGTATAAAATTATGCAGACCAACATGTTAAACGGATCTCAGAGGACTAAATGAATAAGTAGGAATATTGTTAACTCTACTACATACATAGTAGACACAATTATGTGTGGTAACAATAGATACATTTACATAATTGTGGAAAACTGGCAGAAGAATTTGGCAGAAAACTAAGCGGCGATCCGTCCGGCATTACGTTCCAAGATCATATTCCGTCAACATCGAATTTGTCTTTCATCCTTTCGTTGTAGATAAAATAAAGCAACAACACCAGTTGTCAAGCGGTAGTGAGGGACAAATGCAGATATAAAATACAAGCAAAAGGCAGCGAACTGGCAGGAACGTTAGCACGCAGAGCGAAATGTTTAGCGATATTTCGTCTGTCTTTACATTATGTTCAAATTCCGCCGAGGTCGACTTTGCCTTTCATCCTTTCGTTATCGATAAATTAAGAACCAGTTGCGTACTGGGGTCGATCTAATCACTGGCCCCCTCCCCTAAAACTTCAGGCCTTGTGCCTACAGTAGAAAACAAAGATACACACACAAACACTTAGATACATTTATATACGACGGACTACTTTACAGTTTCTGAAAACCACATCCCCTCGCAAGGCTTTGGTCAGCTCGAGGCCGACCAGTAAACACACATATACTTGCTGAGAGTTTCGAGGAAAGAGCCAGGCACTCCGATTAACAGACTCGCACACATACAAATATAGAAATATAGTCGCACTTACATACATCTCTGTCTTCATATATGTAATCATTTCTGTTGACACTATGCATCATATATACGTGTCAGTGGTGAGGAGATTATGCAGATGAAT
The DNA here is from genome assembly GCF_046866305.1 of Octopus bimaculoides. Classification (NCBI taxonomy): domain Eukaryota; kingdom Metazoa; phylum Mollusca; class Cephalopoda; order Octopoda; family Octopodidae; genus Octopus; species Octopus bimaculoides. The sequence continues at coordinate 3,483,451 of NC_142947.1, forward strand.
ATAATAAGTATGTACGCATACATATTTAATTTGGACAGGTATAAGCATATATACATGTTTCTTATACGGTATATATACTAAATCACAAATATATATACTAAATCACCTCTTGTTTGGAGAGCAGATGTCATGTCAAAGTAAATTATTAACGAAATCTAACGTAGCAGCGTTTATATTCACATGGTAATTTATTCGGTACAAGCTCTAGTTAGCTCTTTAATGCCAAATTTATTAAATATGTAACCGAAAATGAGATTACTAGTTTTAATACAGGTATACATTTATACTGCTACTCACTCTAAAATTCTATTCTCCAAATACATTGTATACACATAGACATATATTTCCACACCTGCGCACATAAATGCACATCATATATATATATATATATATATATATATATATATATATATATATATATATACACACAAGAGAGGGAGAGACATATACATACGAGAATGTCCTGAAAAGTTCCTGACTTTAAGACTATCACAAATGGATTGGTTTGGGGATCTAGCCTTCCGAGTTCTTTTACAGGGATTAGAAACACTAAGGGACCTTTGTAATAAGTGCGTGAATCTGCGAGGGGAATATGTTAAATAAAATCATAATTCACAGATCCTCCTCTATTTACCTTTGCCTAAAGGCATGATGTGTGTTATCAGGATGACGTCTACAAACGAATACGTTCATGGTGGTAAGAAAATGCATATATGCGTGTGTGTGGGGCGTGGCTGCGTGTTTGAAAAAAATCACATATATGTGTTAAAAGAAATATATATAAATATGTGTATGAAAAATAACAGGCATGCGCACACACACTCGTATTTACAAACATATATATATTTGATGGTTCATCTATAAGTAACCCAGTTTCATGTGGAGCAATATATTTATGAAGTAAGAATAAGACTTAAACACATATAGACAAATAGATTCAGTACTTTCTCATATTTACTTCTACAGATTCGGGACCAAAACTGGTTTAGCGTTCAAATTTTCCGTCCATATTTTAAAAGAGATTTTACTGCATAACATAGTTGCAGAATATATTATTTTCAAGCCTAATTTGATGTTGTGTTTTACACCGATGGCCCTGAAGCATAACCTTTATAATTAGTTATCGTTTTTTAAACTACGTATCTACAAATCACACAAACCGTTCACTGTTATTTCGGAAATTATCGTGAATGAAACGTATGGCGGAGAAGTGCACGTTTCGTTCACTTTCATCTTACGTACCTTACAGGAAAATGAACTTGATATGAAGAACGTAGACTTCAGTTCAGTTTCGCAGTAACATTGTTCGAATATTGCATTGCATTAGCAATGTTAACACTAAATATAACGATTACAGTTCATGAGAAGGAAAAAATACTTCAAAATATTTCATAGCTAAGAATATAATAACAGAGATTTAATAACAACTATATAAAAAATGTATAGGAAATGCATTCCACAAAATCAGTATTTGCACGTCTTTCGCTAAGAGGCTTATGTATAATTATTTCAATCCTTTATCTGTAACAAAAACATTTATAGGTGCATATGTTGAAAAGTATAGTCCTACATACAATCATATATGCGAAAATGTGTGTATCGCATACACAAACGCGGATATATATATATATATATATATATATAGTGCATAAGTGCGCATGTGTGATTGTACAAATGTGTGTAAATGAGTGTATAGTTATGTATGCGTATATAGGTGTATGTGAGTGCGTGTACATATGTATATTTATATATATGCTACTGTATCTCAGTATATGTCACTGCCAATAAATGTGATGAGTACCTTTCTTTCGTTTGTTCACTCACTATATATATATATATATATATATATATATATATATATATATATATATATATATATATTTCTATATATATATTTCTATATATATACATATATATATATATATAGAGAGAGAGAGAGAGAGAGAGAGAGATGGATAGATAGATAGATAGATGTGTGTGTGTGAGTCTGAATGGTGGCATGTGACCGCGCGCGCATGCTTGGTGAGTTGTTTGATCGTGTGCGCGCGCCTGTGTAGGGTGGTATGTGTTCATATATGAAACTCATTATTACTTGTCACAAGCTTGTTTCTCTCCTCTCAAGTCCGTCCAGTAAATGAAACAATAAAATAATTCGTACTACTTCTGCTTATGTTATACCGATCTGCATACGATACAGCAAATACACCTAAATTAAAATCATCAATTAACATATTTTTCACAAATTGATGGAAGGTTACGTGAAATTTAAAAGAAATGATAAATAAAAATACAAAGTTATCCAACAAACTGCACTCAAATAAGACAATAACCTAGATATACATAAGTCAATTATGCATGAATGGACAGATCGTTGAACGTGGTATTAAGGCAATTAAGATATTTATACTTGGGGAAGACACAGAAAACAACGGCATTCGTTAGCAACTCACAAAGGGGAGAGAATTTTAATAAATTAACATATATTAAGGAAAATAAAAAGAAAGAAGTTATTTATAAACTTCAGGGAAGGTGCACTCATCGTTAGCGGGGACTGTGACAGCTGCTGCCGTGTTATACATTGCGCTGATCGAAAAACTATGACGTAAATGGACGCGTATGCAAATACATATCGGAATCAAACAAGACTGGTGAATATATATTAGGATATGATTGATTTTTATGCGTTTTTGATAGCTGTTGGGAGAGAGAAAAAAAACAGAACATTAAACAAATTTTATTTTAGTAATAATTTAGGGGAAAAAATAAAAGTATTGAAAGTAAAATACAATTAGATTATAAAATTATTTTCGCAGTTTTTCTCTCTTTTTTTTTTTACTAATTGAATCAGTAAATTTTTACAAAATCGATTTTGTTGTTGTACGGTTCTTACCAGTTTTTAATTTTATGCAGAACCATGAATGATGATGAAGCTTTATAGCATTTTAGGTCCCTCTAGCGATGACAAGAGATAACAGAAAAATACAAATTAAAAAAAAGTAACTGTTTAATGATGAATAAAAATTAAGAAAGTAAAAAAAATACAGTGAGAAGATTAGAGGAAACTTGATTAAAGGAAAAGAAAAGGACGAATTCATTTGAGAAAATAGAGGAGGAGAATAGTGTGTAAACCGGTGGGAGAGAGACAGAGAGAGAGAAGGAAGGAGTTTAATGAAAGAAAAGAATAGCAACATGTAGAATGATCGTGTTGAATAAAAACAAATCAACTGAGAATAAACGAAGAAAAAAATACCATTTGGGAGATAAAAACAGATGGAAAAAATTTAACACAGAATAAACGAGAAAAATTGTAATCATGCAGAAAGCATAAAAGAAGCGTTCAGAGAAAGATTGCTGAGTTCAAAAAGAGAGAGGCTGTGTGTTGCGTCAGTTCGCTCTGTAGTCAGGTGCTTACAGGTTCAGTCCGACGGTACTACACCTAGGGTGTGTATTAGTATATCCCCAGGATTACTGATGACTTGTGAGTGAATACGGTAGATGGAAACTGTGCAGAAGCGTATCATAACCATGCTTTCTTTCTATCTCTCTCTCTCTCGCGCGCGCGCGCACGCGCAGACGGACATATATCTTTCTATGTTTGTTTGTTCGTGTTTGTCCACTTATATATATATATATATATATATATATATAATCATCATCATCAATATGTTTAATATTCAGGCTGTTCTCTTGAAGCACACCTATGATTCCAGTATTATATTCAGTATGTGGTTGTTATATTTATGTGAAGTATGTATTAGAAGCTAAAGATTATGCAAAATTATTATATAACTTTTCAAATAATGCCAAAAACGGTTCCCTACTCCCTCTCTTGGTATGTGCAAACGCGCGCACAGTGCTGCAGCGGAATATTTTCTGTACATTCCAGAAAATAATATAGAAACTTTAATTATAAAAAGATATACGTGAGTAACGTTGCAGGTTGCACTGAGGGAAAAGAAAAATAGAAAATTTGGAAAATTCTTACTTTTCAAGGATTTTGATTTAACAGTAACCATGGTTATGATGTCTTTAAGCATTGATTCGAACAAATAAACAGATAACATCTCACAGCAAAACTGAATCAAAAAGATATCAGGAATTGCATGAAGTCAGGCCTTCTGTGAAATAACATTTGTTTTCGAAATCCAAAGAGAATTCAAGCCTTTTTAGTTTACATATATTTTGCCATTGTCTATTTACGTGTCAGTATCTATTCTACTATGCATTGTAGAGAGAGTATGTAATATACCATATTTCTCATATTTTAAAATTTCGTTTTGTGGGATGCATGAAAAATATATATTATCTTAACCAGGATACAGGTGAATACAATATCTTTGCTCATCTTTAATCATGATTTCACAACAGATTCAGGTTTAGTACAGTACAATGATTGGTTTTAACTCTTCCCGCAAGGCCAGTAATTTTAGGGGAATGGAGTAGTCTATCCCGTCGATCAACAGTGCTCAACTGGTATTTTTTTTTTGACACTGAGATGGGAAAAGCACAACTGACAACGACGAAATTTGAGTTCAGAAACTGAGGAAGCGAAAGAAATGCCATTAGCATTTTCTCTGACATGCTAAAGATCCTTCCTGGTCTTCGGTTTATGCAATATAAATATAATATTATGATATTGAAATAAACACAAGGAAAATATACCCAGGCTTTCAATCTGCGTGAAAGCTCGGTGCTTGAAATACTACTCATAGAGAAATTGTCATTAGCTTAATGATCATTTTTACTCAAGCAATAAAGCTGAGACAGTTACAAAGTTTAAAATTAAAGAAAATTTTTTTGCCAAAATTTAATTTAAATGATTTAAATTCCATTGCTCTGTCCTTTGTGTTTCTTCCTCAGCGTGATTATGTAAATAGTTTTTTCTTGTTCTCGTTAGGGTTGTAATTTTATAACCTAAAATGTGTAATATCGATCCATCATAAGAGGCCACAGCTATTTGTAATGTGCGTTATATTCTTTAAATGTGATGACTAAAAAGAAATCGCATGATATTTATTCGTTTAGATACCATTTATATTCATCTTTATCTTTCATTTGTTTCTGTCATTCGACGGCGACCACACTGGGGCACCGCCTTTAGGGATTTTGAATGAATCGATCCCAATAATTATTATTTTAAGCTTGGTACTTATTGTATCGGGTCAAACCGATAAGTTACGGGGCCGTAAACACACCAATACCGGTTGGCAAGCGCTTGTGAGGAACAAATACTAACACAATGAGCACTATTATACAAAGAAATATTTAGACGTGAAATATCATTAAAAATTATTAGAAATGGGAATCAAATGTGAAAATATTCTCGAGTAGCCGGCGGAAAAACCGCCCACAGGGCCGCCTTTCTGCTAGTGTGAATAATATGCCAATTATATGGATAAAACTCTTGCAAATTGAAGTGATAACAACTTTTTTCATCCCATTCACATTTTGTTCGTTGCACCATACATTTAGATTTTTAATATTATAACATAAACGAAGCAAATATTGCCAACGAAGCAAATATTGAAAAATAACTCGGAAACTTGTAGCAAAGCAACGTCAGAGAAGAATGTCACATGTGAAGTTCCCGATATATTTTTATCTTTCCACCTGTTCTTCATGAAACTAATATTAAACATTTTTTTTTTATCTCAACTCACTATACAATTAATTTAACTATGGAAGAGATTTTCTCTTCCAATATTTCATTTATTAATTAAAACGGTCTTTATGGGAACATTCTCACACACAAATTCGTTGAAAGAAATTTATCTTTTGAATTGTTTAGGAGTTAATATTTTATCACAACGTAACTGTGTCATACATACAGAAGCGGGCGTGTAGTTATTTACTTGAATGCATACTGCCGCTGCTCCACGCTATCTCTATCTCTCTCTCTTTCTCTCTCTCTATCTCTCTTTCTCTCTCTCTCTCTCTCTGTCTCTCTCCTGTGACTCCTCCTCGCATGCAAGCTCACAAAAACACAGAGGAAGTTTCGCATACAAACTGAAGTAGGTACATTCATTTACGAACACAAACGTACATGTACACAGTAGCACATATACATAAGTAAATACACGAATCAACCACCCTGTGTGGTAAGAAGCTTGCTTCCCAACCACATGATTCTGGGTTCAGTACCACTGCGTGGCACCTTGGGCAAGTGTGTTCTACTATAGCCTCGGGCGGACCAAATGCTTTGTGTGTGAATTTGGTAGACAGAAACTGAAAGAAGCCCGTCGTCATATATATATGTGTGTGTGTGTGTGTCTGTGCGTGTTTGTCTCCATGTAACTTAGCAGTTCTGAAACAAGTGAAAGATAAAGTATAAACTATCCTAAGGTACCAACCACTGCACACTCATGTATAATTACTCGTCACTAATTAGGAAACTTACCCAAAGAAAGCACATGGTTGATGACACCTCAAAAAAACTGAAACTTTTAAAGTAACCCATCTTGTGCTTCTGCAATATTTATAAATCTAATCTTTACCTACTGTTCTCTTCTGGTAAAGCCGCGAGCTAGCAGAGATGTTACCACGCTGGGCGAAATGCTTACCGGCATTTCGTCTCTCTTTACGTTCTGAGTTCAAATTCTCCTGAGGTCGACTTTGCTTTCATCTTTCCGGGGTCGATAAATTAAGTACCAGTTGCGTACTGGTGTCGATCCAATCCACTGGCCCACTCCCCAAATATTTCTGGCTTTATGCCTAGAGTAGAAAAGAATATTCTCTTATGGTTCCCGCTATATTATTATCAGTCGTGTGCTACGCACTGTTCCCTGCATTATTTACATTTCCAGTAGTTTAACATTTGTTTATCACATGGATGACGCCTGTGTATTAAATATTTTCTCAATGCATGCACATTTCAACACTTTCTAACGTGAGAGAAAATCGATATGAAAAAATTACGTGGTTGGTATGTTTCATGCATATTTATATATCGTATTTGACGACACATTAAAAGCCAAATATTGCTACGGCAGTAATATTTTCGTAAAGTTGCAATAGAACATGCATTGCCGTTTATTGAATAAACCGAATAAAAATATCACCTGTTTTAGAAACTTGCGTCGTAAATTAGTTTACAGGAACTGACTAATATGAAAGTTTATTTTTCCATAATATCATGTTGTTGAAGTAGTTGAAAGTAACGAAGTCGAATTCAATATATTCAGGAAGAAAATGAAACAGAAAATACAAAACAAAACTAACAAAAGATAATTATTGAAAAATACAATATTAAATGATCATCTGTTGGTCTGTATGCGAAATATAATCTCGTGTGATATCAATATCTGCCAAGAAAGGATATCAACTTCTCGTGTATATTTCATTCCGTAGAAAAAAAAAATTGCTTTCCCAATTATTCCATAAGATTAAAAATCTTAAAAAAAAAGTATCGGCCCACGTTTTAAGTACACAGAACCGTACGTATGGAAAAGCTCGCAAATAAATATGGTAATGTGTATGTTTGATGTATGGAAGCGCAAAGCAGCATAACAAGTCATTAAAATTCTGCCTAATATTTCCGTTAATTTGATAAAATAAAAAGAAAAATAGACGTGTTTCGGAATAAATGAACATAACAAATCAAATTTAAATGTAAAAATTAAAATATCTCTTCTAAAAGGCAAACAGCAGTTGAATATTAAAATATTTCCTTTTACTTTTTTGTTTACGTCTTCAGAATCTAAATTGACAACCATCTTGTGAGAGCCATCGAGGAAAGCAATTACCGAAATGGCATAGAACCAAACTGCAACTAATTTTAAAAATTTATTTGAATATAGTTGATAATTGACTCGTTGAAGACATGATAGAAGCGACACGGGAAAACTGAGACCGATATGACATCGTGTAACAGTAAATTGACACAATTCTAACTACATCCACTCATTTAAACCGTGTAATGTAAGCTGAGCGCAGGTGCTAAATAATGTGTGATTTAAAGAGTAGTTAACGCAGTAGTGCCTTTTCCATCCAAGTTATGGACTATGGTTTCCTTTTGGCGGAGAATCTTTAGCTGTGGCTGAAAAGTTCGTATTTACTCTGGCTGGGCACCCACGTATTGCCGCGTCCATTTAATTTCTCTGTGATTATGAAACCGTGGTTGTGTGGTAATAAGTTGGCTTCCCAGCAGCATGTTTCTGGGTTCAGTTTCAGTACGTGGAACCTTCGACATGTGCCTCTTCTGCTGTAACCTCGAGCCGACCATACCCTAGCGGATGGACATGGTTCATGTAAGCTGAATGAAGCCAGTCGTATATATATGTATGTGTGTGTGTGTGTGTGTGTGTGTGTATGTAAGTCATTGTATCTGTGTTTGTCCTCCGCAACCACTTGACAGCCTCTATTGTTCTATTTGTTTTTCCATAAGCCAGCGGTTCGGTAAAGAGAAACGATAGAATAAATGCCAGGCTAAAAAAAAATGTATGCAGTGACAGCTGAAAAAATGTGGATGGAAGAGAGATAATGTGCCCCTGCTTCATTTTCTTCAAAATAATGGGGCGTTGGATCCCAGTCTGGTTCGCACTATGACACGATGGTCATTCTCAAATGGTGAAAGTTATCGCTCTAAAACGGTGGATCTCGTTTGTTGGTCTCTTGTTGTATATTATTGGCCCTAGCCGCTAGAATGAATTGCGAGATCGGTGAAGGCGATATTCCAAATGAGAATAGAGAGACAAAGAACTAGATAATGCTCTGCATTTCGTTGAAATATTGCACATTTGCTATATATTCAACTCCTAGATGACTACAATTAATATTTGTTATAGATAGTCGATCATTTTCTAAACGCATTACTTTATAATTTATGTATCTCGTTTCTTGCTAACTGATTAACTCTTACAATATACACGTGCGGTACATCATGGAGACAATGTGTGATTATTGCTAATGATATCTCGTACGATCTCGGAAATCATAAAGGAAAGGTTTTAGTGCGTTTATATATTATCAGACTAAAGACCTCCATGCACAATGATATATTCTGAGGCTTACAAATTAGTATTATTATTATTATTATTATTATCATACCAACGTATATATTATTAATCTGCTTGAATTATTAATGTGTTGATCAAGTATGCAAAATATTGTTTCAATATCAGTGATCTCCCTTATCCAAGCGGACAAAGGTCACAGAGCGTAAGTTATAGCTAAAGTATATTTGAAAAGGGAATCATGAGATGCATAGCTTGATGCCTCGGTCAAATCATCCCATTTATCACGCATAATAACAATGGAGCAAACAAATATTTCTATCGTTCAACTTGTCGGCTATTCCTTGCTGATTAATATTTGAAATTTAAATGTCCATATGGTGGTATTTAAAAGGGAAAAGCAATGTGATATACGTACACATATGCATAGACGGAAACACGCATACACACCGTACAAATACAAAGGCACATTTACACACGAATTTGTATATATATATATATATTATATATGGGTGTGTGTGTGTATATGTGTATATGTATGTGTATATGTGTGTATATATATATATATATATGTGTGTGTGTGTGTGTGTGTGTATAAATATACGACAGATTCTTTCTGTTTCTACCTACCAAGGCCACTGACGAGGCTGTGGTCGGCCGGTGGTCATATTCAAATACACTTGCCCGAGGTGCGATACAGTGTGGCTGAATACGGAACCATGTGTTTTGGGAAGCAAGCTTCTTAGTATATAGCCTGGCCTGCACCTATAAACATGTACAAAGTTATCGCGTTTTTGGTGTTGTGAACGCATCCGCAGTACGAAATACTGAACTGCCTTCTTTTAGTTAAAAAAAAAACTCCCGTCAGTTGATTCCTCCACGTAGGCAAATATTGGAGAAGCTGCGAGTTAGATAATGTAACGAATAATGGATGGCATTCCCCTTCGGCGAATTTTCCACCAGATTTCCAGTCAAGTTCTACTTGGAGAGAGCTTTCTAGATTGAGGTGAGAAAGTTATTGCCCTCCAATAAATTTATGGACAGTGTCTGTGGATAGCCAGCTTCACTCGAAGAAACATCATACTAGAATCAGTTGGAAAATGTTGTATGGAAAAGAGAGAAATTACCATTTCGCTTGATTTTCTTCAGAATATTAGGACATTGAGTGCCAATCTAGCTGATATATTGTAGTCCCTTGGAGGCACTTCAGCAAATATTTTGGCCATTTATATAGAGTATTCCTCCGGACAGTCTTAGTAGTCTTGTACCAGTTAGCGTTCTATATTATTCTTAAATAGCAGTCTTCCTCTTGGGACAGTAGCAAGTGTTGCCTACCTTTTAAATTATCACGTTTCTCACCATTCCAACGTGATTCCTCGAGTGTTATTCTTCAACATGTCACTGTATGTGTCTTCATTCATCGTCCTTTTGGCAACAACAAAAAAACTATTATTAACGGCCTTCAGACGTGCTACAAAAGTTTATCAATGTATCTATAATAACATTAATCTCATGTCATTTTAATGCATAATTTTGTTTCAAGTCGGTTTGAACTATCACTTTATAATCAAACTCAATTAATTCAATTACAATAACTGGCTGTCACAGTTTTCAATTTAGATGATATTACAGCATCGCGTGATAGTCACAAAAACAAACAGATGAAAGCATACACTAACAACTGCCCGCTCATACGAGCATATTTAAACACGATCACGTTTTCACCAATCTTCCTCTCACATTTATATTACTTTATCATTTGTATTTTAATGACAATATATACAATTCCATTAATTACATATGCTAAATTTTGTCAGAATTGATTTTAAAATAACCTCTTGCATCTTCACATACAAACATACAGACTCACACAGAATATTACATATAATCATATATAGTCATACATACAAATATATATCTAGATAGAAACGTGTATATACTTTGTATATGTGCAGACGTCGCGTGCCACCAACCCTGCATGTGTGTGACATTTGTAAGTTTCCATGAAACCACAGTGGTATGTTAACATACTTGAGCAAACACGGTGACATTGTACACAGATATACGTACATAGAAAGCACACATACCTAGAGGAACAGACGCACCATTACAAACACAAAGACTCACAGGCATATACACATACGCTTCTATGCATTCATAATCTCCGAGGTTTCATTATATACAATACACAAAAGAAATTACATTGAGGCGATAGATTATATATAAAGGAGAGCCAGGGATGTATATGTATATATGCATGCATATATATGTGTGTGTGTGTGTGTGTGTATGCATATATATATATATATGCATATATATGTGTGTATATATATATATTTATGCATATATGTATATATATGTTTGCACAGACATACATATATATATATATATATATATATATATATATATATATGTATGTATATACATATATATATATGTGTATATATATGTGTGTGTATATATGTATATATATATATAGATATGCCTAGGTATTTATGTATTTTTCTCTATTTATCTGTGTCTGTCTGTCTGCCTGTCTGTCTATATATATATATATATATATATATATAAATCCACCTTGTCACAAGCCAATTTACGAATGGTATACACATTTCACAGCAAAAGGTTGCATTTCTAAAGGAAAAATCACCGGTGCTCATGGTGCTCGTGTGGAGTGTATACTACCTTAAAATAAACTTTACGTCTTCCCCTATCAAGAA
>NC_142947.1:3500121-3557621 GCF_046866305.1 Octopus bimaculoides
GATAGAATCAGTTATACTAGAGCACATCTTTACTTAACGACCCTGGAAGGCGACTGGTATGAATGTACGCCGATTCACGTTCCATGGCATGATTTCAATGTCAATCTTTAGTCTGTAGATCATGGAATCATAGAAATGCAATGTTTTGCATCATACTGGCTTCCATAGATCGCTCTCAAATTATTTAAACGGAGATAAAATATGTGAAACATTTCGGTACAATTCATCTATGATTGATGGTTGAATATCAAGTAAAATAGAAAGAATTCAATAAAATGTATGTCATCAATGTCTCACAGCAAACAATCAATTTGATCTCCGAACTGCTATGATTTCGATTAAATATATAAAGCGTTCATATCATCGTTCTCATTCTTCTCGTATCCATGCCGTCTCTACACATAAAATGTAAGAGTGTATTAAAAATATTTACTCAGAATGTGCGCATTTCTCTACACAGACATCCGTTGTTATAAGAAATTGGTTTTTCATTCTCTCACATCATCAAAACAGAAAACACTTTCCGGCTATTATCATATGCAACCATATCTTCCATTATCCTATGCTAACATATCCTCCAATATTTTAACACATGCTATTGAGAGAAATCCTTACAGAATGACGTCCAAGTAGCGTGAACGGAAGAAATTAAATCAGACATGATATATAGTATTACATCGTTTGTTTGTTTGTTTGTTTTTTCTCTCGAATTATGTGATGTTTTCTGAGTATTCAATTTTTGCCATCGATTCATTTCGCTGTTGCATCAAAAAACAAACATAAGACAAACGGAATACGAAAACATCGTTCCCGTTTTGTACTTCCTTCTTCTGAAATTCTATAGCAACATCGCCTAAAGCTTATTAAGACACTAATTATATATTGGCTAGTTTCCTCATGCTAAACGATTCTCCATAAGGTTACTTACATTAGGGAATACGATATATCAGTATTAATATTTAATACGCCTCTTCCATAAAATAGGATTTTGAAGACATTTCATTTTTGCTTTACTTTTCTTTTCTTGTTGGTGGGGCGGACAGAAATGCTGGTTATCCATCTTGTGTAATTGTGTTGTGCTTATAATAGCTGAGAATATAAAGGATCAAAAATAAAGAAACTAGAATATAAACATGCATAAAACACTCGTCTAATTCAATTAAGCTATGATCCATATACACGCATTAAGGCACTTTATCAGTAATGTACACTAATTCTCTAATGGTTAATAACTGCTAACTTATTTATTTTTAGTGTTTTTTTTTTATCTATCTTCTTGAATTTCTTCTTCTTCTTCTTCTTCTTCTTCTTCTTCTTCTTCTTCTTCTTCTTCTTCTTAGCCACTATTATATTGTGGACCAATGTTTTGTTCTTCCTTTTACAAATATGTATATAAATTTCTGAAATACTTGTTGTCGAAGAAGTAGAAAGTTAAGGTTGGTCTCAGCTACCTCACCCATTTCCGAAAGTGAAAAGCATACACATACTCTCTCTCTCTCTCTCTCTCTCAAACACACATACACTCACATATATATGTATATGGCAATGCTTGATAAACGTGTATACATTTCCACCCAAACACAAGAAAGAAATGCTAGACTGGCCTATGAACAACCTTCATATGTTTTATATATCTTTTAGTGAGATGTTAATCTTTGCTCTTAGTTAATGCATGTCATACGATTTATATAATTATCGTTTCCACAATATTCCTTTCTTTTACGTGGTTTCTTTACTACGATAGATGAACCATTATGTTTGGGTTTCCTTTGCATTCTGAGGTGTAGTATGTTATGATAGCTCCTGGTAGAGAATCCATTCACAAATGGTGTGACGGACACACGAATACCAGCAATAACGTTAATTTGTGGTTACGAGAAATTGACAGAAAATTTACAGAGAAAGTGTTCATTGAACCAAAATTATCCATCCATCCACCCATCCACATCTTTCTATCTATCTATCTATCTATCTATCTATCTACACAAACAGGTATGCATGTGTGCATCAGAAATACAGACATTGTGAATAATTTGAATTGGTTGTTGAAGTAACACCAATATGTTGGGTTTCAAGTATGATCCATCGTATTCAGTTACTGGCAGCAATAGAAATTTGGCTCAAAAGAAATTTGATTGTCAATGCAAACTGGGAACGATTTCTTGCGTGGGCGAACTGCACCTCATGAAACGTGGTGCCAAAACCAGTTTTCGAGATCACTTGACGCAAGATATCAAGATACAATAACGCAGGAAAACTCACACACCTCGTTGCCTTGTGAATCCCTTCCTCTCTCTCTCTCTTTCTCTCTCTATTTCTCTCTCTCTCTCTCTCTCTCTCTCTCTCTCTCTCAACACACACTCAAACAACACGTACAAGTTCACACTGTATACAGAAAGAAGAGAGACAGACCGAGAAATATATTTATATGTACTTATATACATCTTGCAACAATACATACATACAAGATTGTCGATCTGCCCGCCTAGCTAGAGAAGTGGCATCATTTGAAGGCTAAAGAAATGCAAAGGTGCATTGTAACTAGTGATGTGTAGCAACGTGTAATAGACTGGTTGATCACGTGGTATATATATATGTATATATATATATATATATATATATATATATATGCATACATAAATGTATGTATACATATATCTATACACACACATATATATATGAAATGCTTGTGAGTTTGTTTTATATATGTATATACATATATACATAAGTGTGTGTGTGCGCCTGTTTCTGTTCACATGGTAATGGTTGTCCACTGGTGATGGAGGAAGATTATCACATATGTCTTTCCCTCTCTCCACACACACACACACACATACACACACATGTATGATATAGAAAAAAATATTTCAATGATGTTGAAATGATTATGCATATTTGCTCGTAGGATGGTTATTTATTTTATCCTCAATGAATGACATTACATGATATAGTAACCAGATCATTTCTTGAGGCAGCTTATATAGTTCCCAGTTAGCGTTGATCTCCAAAGATTTCACTTCTAACTTTAAGATTAGATATTGAGAAAAAAGTCTTACATAGGTAGAAACACCGTGGTAATGCATTAATTTAAAATACAGTGTTATAGCTGTGACTGTTGTAAATAGTTGGCTAAAGGAGTTGCTAAATTTATTTCAACTCATTGGCAATAGATGTTTCGTTCCTCGAGGTTTGGTCAGAAATTTAAGGGACAAGCTGGAATAAGCTTTATGTTAGAATAAAGAAAACCAGCTACTGTTAATATTGAGGTTCAATCTGTAATTGAAGCATTCGGCTTGTACTATTTTTCGTTGAATATCTCCAATTTAGAGCAAACGAACTTTATTTGTTGTTAGAAATATGTCCCCCACCTATTCAAAGAATATTTCGAATAGTTAAATAACTGAAGGAAATCACTCTTGTATACACAAATGCATTTATATATGCGCTGAAAGACATGCAGGCGAACATAATACACACACACACACAAACATATATATGTATATATTCACACACAAATGCATACAAATATATGCACTTACGTAAATATTCTAACAAACGCAGAACAGATATACGTCTGTGTGTGTGTGTGTGTGTGTGTGTGTGTGTGTGTGTGTGTTTTAATATAAGAATGTATGTGTGAGAGCATAGCTATTACATCCATACACGAAATTCACTACCAGAAACAAATCTCTTGAGTATACCTATAGGTGTGTAGTGTATTGGAATGAAATGCAATTGAATTCCTTTACATACACGACCTTACATAATACATCACACAGCCACACTCACATACAGACACATCCGCCAGCAAACCACAAACACTTCGTTCAATAAGAACACACATGCAGAAATCATGCAAACAAATAAAGACACATGCGTATTCATGCACGTATACAAAATCTATAGCTGTCTTCTTGCTTGTAGTCGTTGCAATCAACGGTGAAGCATTGGCGGAAAAATACACATCATACAGTTACCGCTATTGTTACAACAGTATTGATTCTGTACTAAAGCATTAGTATGTTACAATGAAAACTTCCATAGTTAGGAATGGCTGTGTGAAATAATCGATTGTTTCAATGCGTCTTAATCGATATTATATACATTTTAACAGGAAAATACTGTCGTCTCAATGTGTTATAGACTAGAAATTTGTGTCATTTAAAATGTCTTTTTTATTATTTATTTTTATGTCGTTTAATTTTGGTTTTATTGTATCTTTTTCTAAATTTTATTTATATACTTTTTAAATATTTACTTTTACGATATTTATTTTTATACTACATTTTTGTTATTTTCGCAATTATTTGTTTTTACAATTCAACAGTGAAAGACTTTCTGCTCATATGTTTCCATACACACTCACAAACGTACACACATGCATAGTCGTATGTAACATGCAATTACGAATTCATTTAAGGATACACACACACACACACATACACACACACACACACACACACACACACACACACACACACACATACATATATATATATATATATATGTATGTATGTATGTATGTATATATGTATATGTGGACAAGACTCACTGTTGTCTTCAACAAGGAGAATCTTTTAGACTTTAGAATTCCATCTATACCTATAAATTTATTCCGACATCTTTTAGTCTCCAAATGTTTTCTGATATGCAATGAGCACATCCCTGGTGGGTTAGCTTTGGGAAACTCTGAGTATCGCAATGGAGAACCTTGCTTGTTATCGAATATGACGTTATGTCTTGGCGTATTCTTCCGTTTGCACACATTATCACACATACATACTCACATACAAATAGACACACACGCATGTATATATATATATATATATATATATATATATATATATATATATATATATATATATATTTGTAGATGTGTGTATATATACATATATGTGAGTGCGTCTGTATGTATGTGTTTGTATGTATGCATGAATCCTTGGATGTTTAATTTGAGAAACTAACCAGCGCTAAATGGAATAACTTAATGCATATTCTGAAATCAATTTGTTGAAATACCGAAAGAGATACGAAATAAATGTACGGGCTAAAGGAAAAAACAAAACTTCGTATTCTTAGCACTAATTTTAGGCAAATTCAAATACGTTTCTGAGGCGTTACAACTGTTTTATGTTTTGGCATTCAATTTTGAACATTGAATGAAGAAACTCATTTGTTATAAAATATTTCTGGACATATGCTGGTTTATTCTATTCCCAATTCTAAGATTATCCATAGAGAATATGCACTGAAATAGAAATAGCTTGCAGCAATTTATATTTGTGTAGCTGTTATATTTATATAAGGTAAACACAGGTAGGGGTCGAGGGGAATGAGATGTAGGTACAGAGTCCATGAAGTTCGTAATTTTTCTACTTGTTTTACGCACGTGAGATCGTTACATTTAACGTTTAGTTACAATACGCCTTAGCGCGGGAATATCGGTGGATTGGCTGGATCATTACAGTGCCTGAAGGTCCATGTTTGTGCTGCTTGAGAGCTTATTCTCTTTGTCTGCTCGCTATGTTAAGTAAGTGTGTGCTTTGAAAATAACCACAATAAAATTTGCCTGAATTAACAAATATTGTATTTACCACCGATCTGTGTTCAAGTATGCACATTCAATAAACAGCTACTGTGGGAGTGGTACAGGACATATGAATCGTTGCGAATAAGGAATATTCGTTGATTGACACTAAAAGTTAAGAATCGTTAAATACGATAGAAAGAAAAGCGAGATTTGAGACGCTCGACTCGTACACTCCCTGACGCCGCTGTCTTATTAGGCTGAAGTTAGCAAGGAAATAGATGAGAGGCAATACCGAGGTGAGAGATTATCACGTGGCATTTTACTTTCGGAATTAAAATCCACCTGTAAACCATTTGGTGTCATTAAAATAAAGTCGTTATGCCTATTTATGACATCAGTATATCTATGTACTTGTGTAAAATATGTGGGGGTCTTACGTGATCGCGGGAAATAGCAGCTAATTTCGACTCAGCGTATGATCTTCTGGAAAAAATGGACAACCACAGATGTGATAATGGTACCTTAAATGCATTGTCTGAAAAATATATCGGCATTGTAATGTTCGGAATTTTTTTTAAATATCAACTTCGTTGATTAGAGATACCCAGGGACTAAATAAGGACAACGAAACGCTTCCTCGGTAAACTTTTGTAGTTCGGGCGTGTAGAGATTTGACATTGTTCTAAGTGTTAGGTCAGACGATTCTATCTCTCTTGAGAAATGTGTTATTTCGTTGTGGTTTTTCCATTCTTAGAAAACTGAATCCCCGGTGACCAATATATTGTAGCATCAGTGACGATTATGCCTAATAAATATTTAACACATGTGCAAGCTAAAGGTTATAGTCTGCTGGTAATGCAGTGCTTGCCAACTAGCTAAATATATTATTATCTAACGCAGCCATCACTGTTAATATAACTTGCAGGAGAATTCGTCTAGAGATCTGTTTATAATCCTACTGGGCAATTTGCATTAGGCTGGTAGTGATGCAATACATTTTAATAAATGAAATATTGCTTGTCCTTGAATAAACATATATTTGACACACGACTACGAGAAATGATTAAATACAATGAGGTATGAAGCTTTCTTGTCTTTCGTGCATAGATGCCAGTGAAATCCCATTAAGATCACGAAATGGTAGGGAAACGACTGTTATATGAAGTATACAGCTGTTATGTAAGATTTCTTCTGCATGTTGACAGAATCTCGGGTTTTCAGGAACATTCGGAAGGAGGTCCGTGAAGCCTATGTTCATGGCAGATGTGCCTAGAAATCTACAAATGGGAAATGAACAGTCTATCTGGGACCCTATGGTGATTAAATTAGCGAGTAGATATTCAAGTCAGAAGAAAACAAATGTTGTTTCTTAGTGACTACACGAATAGAGGTCAAGAAGATTTGGATCTATAGAAGTAATTTAGTGATCACTTATAACATTCACATGTTTACTGTGTTGAAGAAATTGCGTACTAATGACAACTTTCTCACCATAGAACATTAGGATGTCAAGACAATAATAACACTATCGAAGCTATGAGGTTAACACCCATAGGAACAAGGCACAAGTGGTACATGTTCAAAGTTTAAGGATAATCCTATCCTTACAGAAAAATATAAAGAGGGATATTTGCAGAATAATGGTAAGGACCCATTCCTGGTAGTTCTTATTTCTTTCTTTGAAATCGCCAGTTTATTGAAAGCGGATATATCACGTCTAATCATGTGGACAGGGGAAGATATTTGGGGGGAGGTATCTTGTAACGAGTTATGTTATTGTTTACAGATTTGTATGGGTATCGTTGAGGTTTTGCGGTGGGCAGTCAAAGAAAGAGGTAACGCTACCGTCATTTCATCAAGCGAAACACTGGCCCTTCAAATTCGCTTGAGCACTCCACATACACACATACCATTTATATAGTTATCAAGGAGATTCGGAATGGAACAGGATGTTACAAGCGGTTTATCGAACTCACGACGAATGTTTTAACCACGAAGCCACATGTCTTCACGTGTAGAGTAGTGGACAGATGTGTTGTCTTCAAGGTGTGCAGGGGAAATAATGAACAATGAATTAAGAAACTGTGTTGCTCAGAATAGCGGGCTTCATTCCATTAAGATAATTTCAGAAAGAATTGAATTGACATTAAAAATGAGTTGGAAACCATCCATATAATATAGAGAAGTGCTGGAAAAAAATACAACTTTTTTAATAGGGACGTTTGCCTCATCAAGTACCATAAAAGACGGGTTGGCCATTGCATCCATCTTAATAATTACAGGCTTTCGAAGTAATTACAGAGATATGCCTCTCTGTAAGAGTCCCCAGCACATAAAAAGGTGGCGTACGAAGTGTTGCAGGCTCTGAGATTGATTATTTAAGAAAATAATAATAAACATCCATGACGAGTGAGAATCGATAATTACTTTTGATTCTGTCGATCAGAGAGTGGTGGTTATTTCTAGTTTTTCATTTTTTTCTTTTTGTTTTCAAATTCAATCCTAATTTCTGGAACATCGAGACACGTTTGAGTGTCCAATGTTTTGTGAAGATTTCGCTTATCTAACACTATTCCTATAACATTCAACTTTGGCGTTTATTGTAGGTAATAGTCTGCGATTTCTGCCCTATGTCTATAAGGTCGAGTGACCAGTCAAAGGTTGGCTCGTTGATTCACTGAGATGTATAGGAGTCAGCAGAAGAATCAGCTAAATGACAACGGCATTAAGCTCCAGAAAATGAACGTCTTCATCATATATATATATATATATATATATATATATATATATATATATATATATATATATATATATATATATATATGCATGTGTGTATATAAAGAGTATTTCCAAAGCCTCTCTGTCGGTATCAGCTACCAAACGCTATCATAAATAAGACAGATACCACTGGATATACATAAGATATCTATCTATCTACCTATCAATATATATATATATATATATATATATATATATATATATATATACATATACATATATGAGAGAGAGAGTGAGAAAGAGAGTGAGAGAAAGAAAAAGAGATGCATACACACATGCATATACGCACATGTATATGCATGTGTGTGCGTGTGTGTGACTCTGAATTCTACATACAGCAAAATATCACCGACATCCATTCCTAAGTTGCTGCATAATCCTATGTATCAGACAGACGTCACTTATATCCATTTGTCTGTTGTCGGCGTAATCCGTTATATTCATTGTTTTCATTGTCAGTAATGCAATTCAAACCATTAATCCTACAGTGTAGAGTAATTCATCATCGCATAGAAAGCCGTACATCGTCTGGTATTAAAATGGTGAATACTGAAATGTTTGTGTGGTTTCATTATTGTCTGCAGATGCCGCAACAAAGAATTTACAATTAATTTAGTTTCAAATGTACATTCTGACCTACAAATAATTTTCTGATAATATAAATGTATTATTTAGTTTGAAACGACGGATTAGTTATGTCTGGCATGTTTTTGACTGCGACGATCATACTTCAGTTGATCATACTTCCGATGGACAATTCGTCAGGTTTCGTGTGATTAACTATGATAACTAGAATTCCCTGTACGATATGGTACATTGCTAAAGAACAGTCGACGAAGTCTCTATATTTCTAGAAATATCAACCAAATATTTCTCGAATAGAACTCGAGATATATCGTAAGAGTATATAAGACGGCGGCACTGAAGCACACACATAGAAACCTTCGGATCATGTGTGTACCACGACAGGGGATGATCTGGAATAAAACAATGTCACTGTTTCGGAGGTTCATGATCCATTTTGGAGTTTTGTGCCGAAATCACGATTTGAAATCTATTGTTTGTATCTGTAATACGCAGCAGATACACCCTACAGCATGTTCTGCCAACGAAATTTTATATTGAAGGCTGTGGTTTTAAATATTGCCATATTTCTCATATATTCTCTCATATCCTTTCGACCGTAAACACACACTCAATCATATATATCTGCATCATATACATATACGTTTACAAACACAAGCTTTCACACACACATACACACACATGTATATATATATATGTGTGTGTGTGTGTGTGTAGAACGTGATGGAACAGAACGATGGGAAGCTAATAGGATAAACACTATTAAAAATTTACGAGCTAATGTATTTTCTAATGACAAATACGAAAGTCTGTTAACCAGGTGTATATTGCAAGCGATATTAATATATTGCTGTGTCCTCTAGAGGAATCCGTTATGCGTCACTTTGCAATATATTAATTGAATTAAATACGTACACGGGTATTGTTGGCTGTGTAAGCCGATTAATAAGTTTTGCTTCGAGAAATTCTACAAGGTCTCAAATGTGGAAAGCAATTCGTAAACATATTAATTGCTAATTATATGATAGTATAGGGAGCCATATACTTTAAAAAGCACATATACTCTGCTAAAGGGTAACTCGAAATGGCGGCTAAAATATCCACCATGTTGCAACGTGATGCGGCTTTAGCACACCTCAGTTTCGAACACAGGAAATAGGCCTGTCGGTGACACTCGACCGGATGTGAATGCATAAATACTTATGTGCATAAATATATATATGTATGTATGTATGTACGAACATGTATATATATATGAATGTATATATTTATATATGTATGTATATTATACATATGTATATGCGTGTATATAAGTATGTATGTTTATATATATATGTATGCAGATATACATATATATATGTATGCATATATATATATATATATATGCATATATATATATATATATATATATATATATATATGTATATGTATATATATATCTATGTGTGTGTGTGTGTGTATGTGTGTGTGTTGTATGTAAATGTTTCTACTTTTGACCCATTCATTCATAAACTCCACATACAACATGGAAACAAAATTTTCATAGGAAAGTACGTATTTAAACAAGCTTTAGTGTCATGATTAACGAAAGCGAAACCGGTCGACAAACACAATAGAAAATATATTAAAACATATATTAAAACTATGTAAAGTGTGTGAAAATATTCCTTCTTTAATTATATATATATATATATATATATATATATATATAAATGTATGTATAAATCGTAATATATTGTTTGACTATAATTTACTAATGTTTCTGTTTATCTGTGAAACAAGACCAAGTAATTTTCCAGTAGAGTTTACGACAATAAATCAAATATATCCATGAATTCGAGACACACTAAAACAAATTTCGTGATCCTCTCGCCTTATTGAAATATATGCCAAATCTCTTACAAAAATTATATATTGCCCTGAATAAATAAAAAACAATATGGAAAATATTAGTCGTGGACAAGTTAAGCGTGGAATGACTTTGATCTCAAATTTGGTCGAGTGGTTTGACCTCAGTCTAAACAGCAACTTTCCCAGCAAAATATTTTTTGAACTTTTCAACTTCCTATTTTACTGTTTATTGTCTGTCATCATAGGTCAAAATTGGATGCAGAGTAAAATATAAAACAATGGAACTTCGGCTTTGCTGCTGAGAATAGATTTACCAGCTCTTTCATATTGTATCCCATATATATATATATATATATATATATATATATATATATATATATATATATATATACGACGGACGTCCGTGTACCAAATTCAAAATTCATTTGCATTGCATTGGTTGGCTTGGAGCTATAGCAGAAGGCACTTGCTCAATTGTCGGTCAGGAAGAGAGATACAGAAACGTCGTAGCATGAAGAGAGCTTTTTTTTTTTTTAGCTTCTCAATTCTGTACACTCAACTGAGATTGATCATATCCGGAGTTAAATACTGCTTGGAAAATGAGCGTTGCCACAAACACTCTAATTTGATATACACACAAGAAACAATCATCCATTCTGAAACTCCATTGTCTCACTGTTTCCAAGTACTATGAAAATCTTTAAACAGAGGAAACAGGAAAAGGAGATGGAGCGATAACCAAAGAAATCTCCAAGACAACTGGTAATAAATCTGGCATTTTTTGTCTTTTTTTACTTATTTGTAAAAGGAAAATATAAATTCAGATCTGTTAACATGTTGATATCAAATTTTTTACGTTTTGTTTAAACGTAAATAGTCTATGTTACATATCAATGTTTCGTACAATTTTGCCAGGAGCAAATAAGAGGTATGATATAGTTTCTTGCTTTTCCATGCAGTGTAGCATTTGAATAATTTCTAGTTGGATAATCAAATAAGTTGGATATAAAATGAAATACCTTGTATAAAAATATTTCCTTATGCATTTGCATACGCATATATATATATATATATATATATATATATATATATATATATATATATATAACGAGAGAGAGAGAGAGAGAGAGAGAGAGTAAGACAAAGTGAGAATGATAGATGTGTACATATATACAGTTATATGTTATGCTAGATATATTCAGACGGCCTTGTTGGCCAATAAAAATCCAAATTGAATAGACTTAAATATATTTCAACAATATACATATTTATGGAAATTTATGTAGATATATTGGTATGCAATTCAGGTGGATAAGTGTCCTGCTCATTTTCCTCTTCCACTCAGCAATTGCTGCATAAATAACTATACAATTTTGGAGTCATAATCCAAAAATATTTCATCGGTTCTACTAAATACTCACACAAAACAGACACAGCATAATTTACGCACGCATACACTCACATATATTCACTACCCACGTTTTAGACCTTATGTAAGTATACGGGTTTCTGTATTTCGCTATGTCAGTTTTCTAGTGCGCGCGCGCGCTCAAGCGAGTTGTTCGGTAAGACGTTTGCTTCCCAAAACTGCCGTTTTGGGTTCAGTACCCCTGCGAGGCATCTAGGCAAAAATATTCTATTAAAGGCTCGAGCTGACCAAATCCTTGTTATGAGTGTGTATGGTAAACGAAAACAAACGCGCTATGAGTGTATATATATATATATATATATATATATATATATATATATATTTCTCTGTGTATTTTGTGGTGTGTGTGTAAATAGAATATAGTATTAACCGTATTGAAATACAAGTCAATATTAAAAGAAATCTACTACGAAGAGAAATGAGAAAATGACGAGATATACATATGAGAAACGAAACAAAACACACACACGTATATACCCGTGTGTATATGCATGCATGTGTGTGTATGTATATGTATATATCTATATGCATGTATATATTCAAATGTATATGTATATATATATATATACATACACGCACACACACACACACACACATATATATATATATATATATATGTATTTATATATGTCTAAGAATATATGTGTGTGTGTGTGTATTGATATATATATATATATATATATATATATATATATATATATATATAGTATAGTGACGAATAATGTAAAAACACACCTTTGATACAAGTCAGATGAAGTGCCTCACTAATGTCTGAAACTGGAATATTATGTGATTTTTGTTTTACAATGTTTGTGCAAATTGTCTTTACAAGTGGAGATGGTACGAAGACAATTGCAACTCCCAATTATAGCTGTGTTATTGAATTTTCTTTGCCTTCTTCTTTTCTCTCTCTCTCTATATATATATACTATTAGCGTTGACGATGTGTATATGGTCTATACTTGTGAATATGTGCGAAAGTGGATGGATAAGTCCGTATCTGCTTTAGTAAGTACGTGTTTGTCCGACAAATATGTATATTGACAGACGGATTAAAACGGTTGCAGTGATTATAACTTTGCTCACGGGGTGGTTGTCTCCCCTGTCTGCGTATGTAAATGTGCGTTTCACGCAGTTTTAAGATATTTAATACTTCATTAGCATTGAAACTCACCAAGCAAAAGCCTTGATTCGGTCGATCGACCAGCTAAAGATAGCTTCTCATATTCTCTTGTATTATGACCTGGAAGTCTTAAAGCTGGAAGGAACCGTTAGATAATGTTGTCATAGATAGGGAAAAAAATGATCGAAGGTTCATAGTTGCATTACAATCCCTTTGATCACCGGTTTTCTGGCTCAGTGTGAAGGAGAGGCTAAGCCACAATATCAAAAACTAACTAAATTACTAGCGATAAGTGAACAATTCTTCTTCTTATTCTTCTTCTTCTTCGGTGTTTCTTTTTGCTTCTTGCTCTACACCTCATCAGCATCCTCATATTATTCCTCTCCCTCATCATCATCATATTCATCATAAACATCATCATCATTACTACTACTACTACTACTACTACTACTACTAATAATAATAATAATAATAATAATATTGTTAGTAGTAGTAGTAGTAAAAGTATCAGTAGAAGTAGTAGTAACACTAGCAATAGTAGCAACCGTAGCACAGCTTTTACTGCTCCGCCTTCATTCTTCTTCTTCTTCTTATTATTATTATTATTATTACTACTACTACTACTACTGCTACTACTACTACTACTACTAGTATTATTATTATTGGTATTATTATTTTCATTAATAAGAATAATAATACCAGTCGTATGCTAGAGACGATAAATAATTCATTACCATTAAAACTCCGGTTTCGATACCATGTTCAATTAACTATGGAAACTCCTCTTGATAGTAAAATAAAATCACACAAACACATACACACACACACACACAAAATAAAGAGCAGAAAAATACAGCAACAAAAGCTAGAGGAAAGAAAAACAATATACAAACAACACTATTATTAATGTGATGCTTTGCCAAAGAAGGGGAACATTTTTCGCCTTCGTTTACAAAGGGTCTTTGAGATTCAGTTCCAGTAGCATAGTGCTGTTTTTAACGACATGTTCACCTCCACAACCATACATTCAATCAAAGTTTTTTCCTATTCATCAGATCATGCTCAATCTCTGGTTACCATCAATATCATCGTCACCTTAATGTGTTGGTATTGCTGGGGTTTTTTTCTTTCTTTTTAATACATTTTCATGTTGAATCTTAGGAACCAAAAAAAAAAGTTAATAATAAGGCAGACATGTTTTGTCAATTTTTGTGGTGTAAATTCTAGTAGTTATGATAATAAATATAATAAATATAATGATTTGTGCAATTTTAATAATAATGATAATAATAATAATAATAGAATGATCATTAAGATTTTTAACATTCATATAATTAATGTGGGCATATAATAAAGTCATAAAATAATAGCAACAGCAGCAATAATAATAACAGTACTAGTTTCAAATTTTGTCACAAGGCCAGCAACTTTCTGTGAGGAAGTAGGTCTTTTACATCGGCCTCTCTGCCTGGCCGGTATTTATTTTAGCGACTCAGAAAGAATGAAAGACAGAGACGACCTTTAACAACAACAATAATAATAATATTAATAATAATAATCCTGTCTACTATAGTCACAAGGCTCGAAATTTTGGGAGCGGGGACTAATCGATTGCATGGACCCCAGTGTTTCACTGATAATTTATAGACGCCGAATACGTTGAAAGGCAAAGTCGGGCTCGGCCGAAGTTGAACTCATAACGTAAAGGCGGACGAAATACGGCTAAGTATTTTGCCCGTCGTGCAAACTATCCTGCCAGCTCGCCACCTTAATAATAATAATAATAATAATGTTCAAGGTAACGATAATAATAATCTTGATGAGGAAAGAAAAACGACAAATTTAATGGTTATGAAATTGACGCTCATATGTTTCATAATGGTAATATTGCTGCTGAAGGACGCTGTGGATGGTTTAACAATAAGCCCACTAACCCCACCAACACCACCTGTTACAATAAACACACTGCAGTAGTAGTAGTAGTAGTAGTAGTAGTAGTAGTAACTGCAGTAGTAACCAACAGCGGTTATTTCAAAGTTTTCTGGCGCTTAATGCAAGGGTGATATCAATATTAGTGACGATTGCGTGTTTCACATGTTGAAATAATAAATCGTAACATTCGTTACTAAAATAAATAAAAGAAGCTATCTCACACACAACCGATGTTATTATAAATGACCATTCTCAAAATCACTCACTACAACTGTCATCATTCACTTCGTTATCATAATTGCTTTCTTTTCATTTTATTCTTTTATCGAACATATTCTTTTTCTCCTATTTTTTGAACATTTGTGATTTATTTTTTAATATTTTCTTTTTATATTTTGCCTTCAGTTTGTTTTCATTTTTTTTTCTCTGCATTTTTTTCTTCTTTCAATGTGACTTATTATTATTTTTTCGTATTTCTATTTTTTTGCTTTATTTCCATGCTTCTTTGCAAATATTTCTACATCTTTTTTTTTTTTTTTTTTTTCAGTTGCAATTCAGAGACAGTTCTGAGTTGATTATAACGTAATTTTCTTCGAAAGTAATGGCATTCAAAGAGTTCAGATTCTCTGCTAGTTCTAGAAATGATTGATTTGGATTTAAATTCTTTTTTTTAGTTTTTAACTATTAAATAAATAAAAAAACATGAAATAAATTATACGAATTGTAATATACAAAAAACAAGAATTATTTGAAAGCATAAAAAGAAATCCATATATATATATATATATGTGTGTGTGCATACCTATAGACACATATACAGAGCATACACGCACATATATATATATATACATATATGCACATATGTAAATAGTGTATGTATGTATGTATGTACGAAACGAAGTGTGTGACGTCAGCGCTTGACAAAAAAATGTTTTTATTTTGTTAACAGCTACTTTGATTTTTCTACGACACACTATTGTAAACAGAAAATCACGACTCAAGAATTTAAAAGTAAAATCCAAAATACCATACATAAAAGTAGAATTAAAATCGAATGTAAAGGAATTTTATTTGTAATTCAATATGTTTTTTTTTTATATTTTCAGGAATGTAGCTTTTCTTGGTTTTTATTCGTTTCCTTCTCAAGTTTATATTTAAAAATGTTTTCTCTATTTTTTTTATTACTTCGTTGTTCAATTATGTTTGTGTATGTATTTCTTCAATTTTCTTCTACTGCTTTGATTACGTGGCGTTGAATTTCCAAGAGATCAAGATTGGTACACTTGTCATAGTAGTTGTTAATGCTTATTCAACTGCAACGATGATTGGTAGTCTATTGGCTTCTTACCATGACACTAGGGCACAACCTTTTAGAGAATATATGCAAAGAAAATTGTAAGGTTTCTTTGGGAGTAATTTTCTACGGCATGCTACCACCAAACTGTTTCGTAAAATATTTTCAGAATGCAGATTTCATAATCAAACTTCATAGAGAAATGCTTTTGGCAAATAACATGGAAATGCTCGAAAAGCTACGATGTTATTTGGAAAATTATTGTCTTCTTTGATTTTAATATAGACATTTTTCTTTTCATTTTGTATGCTGCATTTATATTGAAGGTGGTCTGGTGGTTGGAAAGTGTACTTAATATCACAGCACATATTTCCCAAAATGTTAATGGAATATTTCATAACACAGACTGGACATTGTATTAATTTAACGGGGTACCTTCCAGTAAAAATACTCAATTCCGATTATCGATATCAAATGACGTTCATAAAGGCACAAATTCATTCTTTGGACCATGACCAAGTTTGAATTAAACCTTCAATGCCGTTACACTGTTCTGTTTCAGACAATTTTGGTACGAAGCATTTTTCTGAAAATACATTGTCCCGAAGCGATAATTTTAATGACACTGAAATATCTGCGTAGGGAAAAAATATTTTTAGATAATGGAATTCAGAGTTCTTTGTGGTTCGGCCAATCATTGTTGGAGTTGAAATGATCTATAATGACCAACAGTGATCGGAGATTCGAAGTTCACTCGTGCAAGATTTCCATACCGAATGAGAAATACGTATGTATACTTAGGATCAAACACACACACACACACACACACACACAAACATGCGCAGGTTTGTATATATATACATATATATATATATATATATATATATATATATATATGTGTGTGTGTGTGTGTGTGTGTGTGTGTGTGTGTGTGTGTGTGTGTGTGTAAAATTTATCTACATATTGTCAATGATAATAAATAGGAAGGTGAAATGAATTTATACCTGGGAAGATATATACATCGAGGGAATTTATCCTCTTCACTATTTAATATGCTTTATATGCTTTAGTTGTTCAAATATATACACTGGCCACTATATGTTACGTCACTGCTCAAATTGGATTTATTTGCACAAAATACTGACGCCAGAAATTTTTCTGACGTTGATATGTCTGCTGTGAGTAAGACGGGACAGTTATTGTTCTGATGACAGTACTTGGTCAGAAATAGATCACAACAGCCGTTAAGATAATCATACTGAAGTTTATATCAATTTTGATGAATTACTGCTTTTTAGAATTAATCACCCTTCTTTCTTTCCAATCGGCATAAACCCGTGCCCATTGTTCTATTTATGTTGGAGTAGAAAATATGAAAATAATCGATAATTTTAATAGTTGTACTGATCTTGTGCAATTTTTAATGAAATCATATTCGTGTATATGTTTCCATGTGCACGTGTATGTATGTATATATATATATATATATATATATATATATATATATATATATATAGTCATCGCGAAGCCAACATAGCAGTCCCAAAAATAGGACGAATACTGCCGTTGATTTGCTCTAAGAGGCCATCGCTAGGTATATGACACAGGAATCTGTATCCATTATAACCTTCGAACAGGGGAGGTCAGCCGTTTCCCCTTGCCGGTCTGCCATCTACAGACTAGTTTCGAGGTATTGCCTCGTATCAATGTAGAGCAGCCGAACCCAGCAGTAGCCGCTACTGACGTATTAGACTACCATAGCATTCTGTACATTAGACTTAACAAATAATCATGGAAAGTGCGTTATTCTTCACGAAATAAGCATTTCGTATGCATGTATAGTGTTACATATCACACGAATATATGAGAAGCTAAAAGGAAATGTTTGCTAGCACTGGTTGGATCCTTAGATATGTATTTCTGCTGCTTTAAACGTCATCCATACCAAGTAGTTACAAGCAGCTCATGACAAAACAATTATACCCATCACTGATTTAGAGAATGACATATGGATAAGTATCAATCTAAAAATATCTTTCTCTTTCTTTCTCAAATCTTTGTATATGCATACGTAAATGACTAGCCAAGTACAAGCATGTATGTTTGTGTTATAATAATAAATACGATGGAATTTCTTATGATCAATGTCCAGAGGACCGTCTGAAAGTTTCAATCTTTGTAAGAAGTGCATGGTCTACATGTTTGGATTTTTTAGTTTACGGCGAGGAGGGGAACCGTAAGATACACGGGGGAAATCAAGTTTTGTCATTTAAAACTGAGATGTTCTGGAGTTCAAGGTGAGTATTGTAAAACTAGAGTAGAGCAAGAATGAGAAACGGGAGAGAGAGAGAGAGAGAGAGAGAGTGTGTGTGTGTGTGTGTGTAAGAGAGCCAAATAAGACACCGTGAGATACTGAACTACTCTGCATACAATATCTTCTCAAGTATAAAACATCCATTGAATATTCTTAATTTTGTATTAAGCAAATATTTATTTAGTCGTTGTAAATACTATTGCAGTCAAACACATATACATCGACCAATTCACAAAGATACGACCATTTCGCAATGTAGCGCCTCGAAATACATATACAGTGGCACGCGTGTATGTTTGCTTAAACGCCTACATATATTTTCTCACTGGTAAATACGCGTATACTTATACAAAGACATGTATATATATATATATATATATATATATATATATATATATATATATATATATATAGCCACATATAGGCATATGCTGTCCATTAGTTTATATATGCACACAACTCTATTTATATAGAATAGTTTGAATTGAATGAGGAACAGAACTTATATATATATATATATATATATATATGTGTGTGTGTGTGTGCGCACATAAAATATATATTTTCCTTCAAGCATTTCTAAAATAAACCTGACAACTAAAGTTTTGCAATATATCATTATGAAATATATTGTTAGTAATGCAGATATAATAGACAAGAATTTAGACAGGGAGGGAGCGAGAGAGAGAGTATAAATAAATAAGTGAGAGAGAGAGAGAGAGAGAGAGAGATAGGGGGCAAGAATTGAAAGAGAACGAAATAAAAAGACAAACGGAGAAATAAGGTAGAGTGCTAGTGAAGGAGAAGCAGGCCCAGTGATAAATACAGAAGCATAGATAAAGATAAATATATATTCTTTTCTTTTATATAGATATGAATTGATGAATAGGCGATAGTAATATTCAACTTAATATGCTTCTTACAATGAATGACAGTTTTAGTCGCATATTAACCAGGAAAGTATAGAAAGAAGGGCAAACGTGAAGGAAAGAATTTCAGGAATGAACGATTGTGACTAGAGAGTGAAAAAGACAGTGACTAGCAGAGAAAATCATCTGATGTCCGTGTTGTATATATATGTGTGTGTATGTATGTGTATGTGTGTGTGTGTGTGTGTGTGTCTGTGTCTGTGTATAGAATCAATGTGTCCCTTATAAATGTAAAGATGGTGCATAATTCAATTGTTGTATTGTGTTCCATTGATTGTAATATATTTAACTGAAATGAAACACTAACCACCGCAACTCCTCAGTGTTGTATGACGTGTTCGACGAGGATTGCATGATGAAAATTAATAGTAGCACTGTTTTTAATGTATATTGATGAGTGGTTGCAATATTCGATTCGCAAATACGTGTCTTTCACTTCGAGTCCTGAGTAGCGAGATTTTTCTCTAAATGCTTCAGGACAACGAATTCTGTGTGAATGGAATTTGATTGCCAGAAAGTTGATGAAAACCGATCGAAGAGATTCCGTGTTTAGTTGTTTGCGGCGGTCGGAGTTAACTTAATCGGTACACCACCAACACCAACACCACGATCACCACGTAAAACTGCCACCTCCGCTACCACCTAAATTGTCTTTTTTTTCTGAAATGAAACATCAAATTGAAAAGCTATCCTCCTTTCCGAAGATAAGTTTTACGTTTACTATGACAACCCCTGGAGATGTATAAAAAAGCGTCACGGAGGTTTGATTTACATCTGCGACGGAAGCACTAAATCATTAACTTCTATCATGATAAGAATCAGTCTACAATCTGTGTAGTATTAACTATGCAGTTACCGGTTTCTGCCACTTTAAGACGACTTATTCATGCTATGACAAAATGAAATGAAATAAATTAAACTCATCTTTCATAATAGCATTTTTGTAAAATTTCTAATAGAGGTTACATTATATGGCGCAACATATATATATATATATATATATATATATATATATATATACATACAATTTTTTCCTTATGCTAATTATTCCTGACAGTGTAAACAAACGTTGAACATCCAAATGTTTTTACCAATTTTCCAACAGGCAAGCTACATGAACACACATCAAATGTGAAAACGTAGTCTAAGAGCAGAGGCATACATTGATAACATTTTATTTTGATACAGATCAAAACATTTTAGAATCTTATGATTTAGTTACTTTGAAATATCTAATTCCCTTTTTCCTCGAAATCCCATTCTGTTGACAATGCAAAGATATCTGCTTCAAAATGTATGGACATCTCATTCTATATAACGCTTTGTTAGATTCTATTTTCATGCTCCCCTTTATAAATTTATATTCAAAGACGTCCGTTAAAACCTAATAACAAAACAAGCAGACACATATATTCGTTCATTGCCGTATCTATCTATCTATCTATCTATCTATCTATCTATCTATCTATCGTTCTATTTATCTATCTATATATTTATCTATCTATGTATCTATTTATCTATGTATCTGTCTGTCTGTCTCTCTCTCTGTGCCAGTCTATCCCTCTATCGACCTATCTACTTATCCATTTATTCATTTATCTGTCTGCCTGTCTACCTATATATCTACCGATCTCCATGTCTGTGTGACTGTCTGTCCGTTTATGTTCACTCACTCATATACATGTATTCATGTATACAGATTCACACATATCAGTGTAAGCATACAGCCCCTCCTCCCAGTTTTCTGGGAGGAAAGAGTTGGTCTGAACGAGAGCGACAGAATAAATTCCATTCTTCAAATAAATTTCACTACCACTCCCCAGCACGTCCACACTCACATAACTGAAACAATAAAGAATACAATAGAGAGACACATGTTTGCTGAGGCAGGATAATGTTTTTTTTCCATCTGAGCGACATACTTACTAACTGTGCGCAACGACTCAACATGTCGTCACGTAAACGTTACTTTGTATGTGTCGCTTCTCCTAATTTACACACACGCACGCACGCACGCATACATACACACACCAACCTAAATATATATATATATATATATATATATATATATATATATATATATATATATATATATATATATATATATATATATGCATGCAAGTATTTTATAATCTTTGAAGACAGACATTTCAATTAACCTAGCCACGTTTTAATGTCAATGGTGAAGGAAATCTTTTTATTAAAATCATGTTTGCAGCTCCTTTTTATACTTTGAAAACAAAATCAAGTATTAAACCTTTTGACCATAATAAATTTTTTCTCTAAAATATATTTACACCCTTTCTCGTGAAATATCAAAATATTCATTATCCACATTTGACCTATCAACAAATTAAATAATTTAATACATCACCGAAGTTAATAAGGAAAAGAGGACAAAAAATACGAAAAAAAACAGAAAAATTAAAGATTAAAAACAACATACATTATCTTTATTTTCCAATTATATTTGCTTATTTTTTTATTTGTCAAATAAATTTCAATTTGTGTATGGCCTGACTGTCGAGCTATTTACAAGATATCGCTAATAAGTCTATTATGGCCTTTGAACTCTTATTTAACTCGCCTACAATGATTGTTGCATTTGTCTTGTTTATTTTATTTTTCCTGAATAATTTTGTCTTCTGTTTTTCTTTATTCTTTTTCCTCAAACTTTTACTTGTTTTGCCATATTTTACTTATTCCTGATATATATATATATATAAGTTATCTTTTGTTTTAGTTCCTTCTGGTTCTGAAATAGGCTTCCTGCGTTGAAACATATACATTCCAGCAATATCGGTTTCAAATTTTGGCACGAGGCCGGGAATTTCGGGGACGGATTTAGTCAATTACCTTGATCGCAGTGCTTAAATGTTTCTTACTTTATTGACTGTGACATGATGAGAGGCAGAGCTGACCCTCAGAGCATGATATGTCCCTTCCTGCTGGCCATACCTTCCTAGTTTCCGTTGTTTCAGCTGTCCACGTCACATCTTACAGCTTTTATAGTGTTCAGACAGCAGTGAGGAGCGGTCATGATGTTATTCAACTCCAAGTAAGACCAGAACATGTATACTTACGGTCAAATGCACTAACTCTACCTGGTCAAAAAACGGCGTAAATGCTTCTACAATGGCTCGTCATATGGATTTTCCTATATATAATTGTTTAAGTTTCTCTGTCTTCTATTTGGTGTGTGTATGCATCAATAGGCGTGTCTGTGTATGTTCATGAACATATGTCTATCTATGCATACATATTCTTTAATTTTGAAGCGCATGCCCGAAGTAACCAACAATTTTTCCTTATCATATGTTAATTTTCTCTCTCTATTCACCATCTTCTTCATCTCCTTCCACCTCACTTTTTCTCCCTACATTTCCTTCCTCGTCGCTTTCATTTTCTTCCTTGCTTTTCTTCTTTTCTTCATTCTTATAGAAAACACACTATTAACAAAAAAACTCAATTATCTCACTGTACATAAACTACTGATATATATACATATATACATATATATCGAAATAACAAACGAAATAAATGTTACTTCGTTTTCTGGAATGTTTGACATGGGAATGGAATCTTGTATTTGCCTTAGTTTGCCTGTAGCCAGCGCTGGGTTACAAGAAATACAGACAAGACGACAGAATTTAAAAGAGAGTTGGAGAAAATTAAAACAAAATTTACAAAGAAGTTTCGCGAACAAATACTGTATAACAACGTCGATTTCTTTGTAATTTATTGCGTTCTGCATAGCCGTAGTTGCTCATTCAGAATGTTTACGATTGGAAATAATGCCAAGGAATAAACACTGTATATACACACACATAGACATACATACATACATACATACTTACATACATGTCGTACATACATAACATACGTATATACTTACATAACAAGCAAACAATCACACACATAAGCAACTGCTCACAAAACTTTTTATCGTTTAACTCTTATTTGATTCAATCGTCAGACTGCGACCATGCAGGAATATCGCCATCTGCATGCTTGTATATCTATCTATCTATCTATCTCTCTCTCTCTCTCATATATATATATATATATATATATATATATAAAAATCAAAATAAGCAACACGGATTTCAAAGATGATTGCAGTACGCACGTTTCATGCTACTCCATTTATTTAAGTAATGCGAGCATTACATTAAATGCAATATGTAGGGCAATCTTCAGCTGCAGGAAAATGCAGAAAATTACAGTAGAATAGACATATGATAAACATATTATAATTTTATAATATGTCTATTCTACTGTAATTTTCTGCATTTTCCTGCAGCTGAAGATTGCTCTACATATTGCATTTAATGTAATGCTCGCATTACTTAAATAAATGGAGTAGCATGAAACGTGCGTACTGCAATCATCTTTGAAATCCGTGTTGCTTATTTTGATTTTTTGATCACCTAGTTTTTTGGAATGGTTTTTGTATAATACCATACCATACTATATTCTGGTGCCTAAACATAAGTACCATATTCAATCTTGAATCTAAATCTAAACCTTCTCTCTCTCTCTCTCTCTCTCTCTCTCTCTCTCTCTCTATATATATATATATATATATATATATATATATATATATGGAGTGAGAGAAAGCCGGAGAGAGATAGAGAGTAGGTGAAAGATATGGCTGACGATGAGATCCCGCGCTAAACTTATTTTCTATAACTTCACATCCATCGTTAAGTCGTCAAAACATGTACATCCATCATATACAGTCTTTTACGTTCATATATGTGTGTATATCTGTATGTGAGAGTGTGTATGGAATTGTGAATTTCAGTACGTGTGTGTGCTTCTGTGCATATGAAATAGAAAACGAAAAGGAACTCACTAGTAAGATATTAATAAAAAACGCATGATATACAATGCCAAATTTCCTAGCCTTGCTCATAAGGAAACACAATTACTTATTTCATAAAAGATACTTGCTATCGTGTCGTTACCTATAAGTTAAGTATGAGTGTGTATGTATGTATGTATGTATGTATGTATGTATGTATGTATGTATGTATGCGTGCGTGCAGGCGCGTGTGTGTCTGTGTGTGCATGTGCTCGTGTATATGTGTGTAATATACATTCACTCATAGATTCTGATTAGCTCTTCCAAGATATTGTTCTATCGACCAGCTGCAGTTCTCACAAAACAGCCTATTCTCAATTAAAAATATAAAACTTATGTTGCACGTGTTTCCATAAAACATTAAAAAAAAAACTTTTTTCCTTGTGTCTCTCCTAATCAATATATTGATTGAATAGCTTTTTTTTTTAATTATTCATATTTTAAATTTTATATTTTCACTTTCCTACTAATTCGATAGCTTTTCTCGGTTGTGTAAAAACTGCGTTTATACAACTTTTAACGTCTACTCATTCACTCGGCCTTTTTTCCTTTTTTCCTCACTTTCCCACAGCCTGTATATTTATCTATTTATCAATATATATATCTATTTAGCTACCTATTTGTCTGTTTTCTATCTATCTACCGATCTCTCTCTCTCTCTCTCTCTCTCTCTCTATATATATATATATATATATATATATATATATATATATATATATATATATGTATATATATATATATATATATATAGTTTTAGAGAAAAGAACCAAAGTATGGTCGTGGTCTAATGACTGAGTCAAGTAAAAGAACCAAATATACCTTCGAAACAAAAACGTCATTATGTTACAGAGAGACGAATATAATTATTTTCATTTAACTTTTATCTTTTACTTGTTTGCCATTTCATCGCGTGCATGTTGGGGCACTCCTTTCAATCGAACCGAGTAACACATCTTTTAAGTCTGATATTTATTCTATAAGCTCTTTTGCCGAACTGCTATGTTGCAGCAACATAAACACATCAACCCCAGTTGCCAAGTAACGGTGGGGGACAAACACAGATACACAAACCCATTCCCACATGCACGTATATAAGACGGGCTTCTTTCAGTTTCTGTCTAGCAAATCAACTTACAAGGCTTTGATCGCGACAAGGGTTTAGTGACACGTAGTAGGACTGAAACTGGAACCATGTGTTTGGGAATGAAATGTCTTACCATACAGCCATGCCTGAGCTTCTGTAGATACATTTGCAAAGTTACTTTTATGCGTGTTTCCAATTTTTGCATAAATTCAGTGATCTTTTTTACTGTTAAACGTAAAGCAATTTGTTGTCAGGCTCAAAATATACTTTTTCTTTGTCATAATAGTCACATGAGTGCTTAAGACAAGAAATATTGGTTATTTTTATATTCAAATTATTAAATGTCTTGACCGGAAAATAAAAATGAAATGTCACTCAATAAAAAAATATAGAATGCATCAAAAAATAGCCCCAAGTTTCACATTTTGATAAACTTTTTTTTTGTGTAGACAGAAAACCTCGTGCTTTCATAACAAAATAGAAATGAATTCTTCATCTGTCAAAGACGCGGTGGCTCCTATATCGTTGGATATTTATATTTCTGACGGAACTCATGTTCAACATTTCCTGCTTTTTACATGCCATGTCTTGCGTAAACGCTAAAAGATATGATGTTCTTTCGTAAAACTGAATATTGATGTGTGTGTATCTGTATGTATATATGTATACGTGTATGTATGCGCGTGCTTGTAAAAATGCATATGCATGTGTGTATATACGTTTATATATATAATTAAAAACACGCATACATACATACACACACGTAAATATATATACACTCGTCCAGCCAAACAAGCATACATATATGTTGAAATACACTACTTTCGCTATATTGGGTTTCTTAAAAATCTGACTGATATATGTATGTGAGTGTGTATATGTGTGTGTGTATGAGAGAAAGAGAGAAGTAGTGTAGAGTACATGTATGTGGATGTGTAGTAAAATGTTAAAATATTGTACTTTCACAAACTTGTATAATGATTGTGTAAATAATGACGTACGAAATATCAAATAATATTTTTAGGTTATTCCTAAACGAATACATTTTCTCCACAAGTATATTTATACACATGCTTCCGTCTCGTCGTATGTTTGACGAATTCTTTCATAAACAGGGCGTAAAAAAAAATACAAACATTCAGACATCTATATTTATTTCTGCTAGAAATATTTATATTTACATACCAAGTGAGCAAGAAAGAGACATTGTATGATAGCACAACGTGATGGTAAACAGAAGCCAAGACAGCCTTAAGACATAAACTACCAACATATAAATAGGAATAGTTCAAATCAAAATAAACATTGCAAACTGTTGTCATACACACCTTTTGCAGATAACATTTCGCAGCTGGATTGTACATGTTCAGGGTCACAAGGGCAAACATGAGCGTTGAAGGTCAATAGAGTCAACGAACAGCGCAATGACATGCAGAAATCTACTGTACTGCACATGTAGGTGAAACAACAAAGAATAAAAACTCAAGTGAACGAAGTTAGTTTCCTCTTCATGCAAAATATTTCATGAAAATTTTGATTATTTCTCCAAGATTATTATTAATTAAAGATGATACGAAATAATTTGTCGTTGAATTTTGTTGGTTATTGTTACCTGCCAAGACATAAACATAACACCAATAGTTCCTAACAAATATATCTTAAAACTTGAATGATTAAATTTCCTGTCTATCGCTAAAAATTTGCGTTGTTCTTTTCATTGTTGATTTCTACTTGGAGTTCTGTTTACAAAGTTTGTAAAGTCACCAGTTAAAATTTGCTTTCACTCGCTTTCATTTCTATGTTGATGTGTTAATTACAATATCTTCATTTTTCTCTCTCGTTTTATTTTCTCTTATAAGGTGTTGACTATTGCAATCTAATTTCTGTTTTGAACTCGGGATAATGTAGCTATGACATCAAAGACCAGTGTATTTTCATTTCCAGTATGAAATAATTATTTTCCAACATAAGACGCGAAACAGATTATTAGTCAAATCAATAATTAAATATTAATACACAATCACATTGCAAAATTTCAAATATACACAGAATTAAACACACACACACACATACACACACACTCACACACTCACGTGTACACACACGTAAACACATACACAGTCTCCTCTCCACAAGCAAAACATATACTGGCACACGCACGCACGCATATTTCTGATTAGGTGGACTGGTTTCCCTTCACACACTCAAACACACACACACACACACACACACACACACACATATGCATATGTACGTACACACACACATAGTTATAGGCCTTCACACGGAGACAGCATGGTGACTTCATTTAAAAGCTGCAACAACGCGAGGAAGCGCAATGTGAACAGCGGTGTATAACGCTGTCTGATAGTCTAGTCGGTAATGTAATATATAGTGCGGATGAATATTTAATATTTAATAACTGATTTCCTTTTAACCCTGTGATTTAATCTCTCTCGCATTTAAAACTGCACGGCCGTTTACGCATCAGACATGTTCCACTCTGTCTATTATCGGGTGATTTATAACCGAGATAGCCATAATCGTAAGCATCTCAACACAACTTTGCTCCTCTTAGATTGAAGCAAACCATAAGCTGTTTGAGGTCAGAATCGAATATATCAGAACATAGACGAATCATTACCTTAGTAGACTATTTGTTTTTTCTTTTCTTTTTATCCTTGAATTCGGACAGGATTCGTGATATCGCAAACAATAATGCTTATTAGATTTCCTTATCAGAAATTTGTTCCTGAAATATTGGAGTAAATATATATTGTGATATCTATATAGTTTAATTTATTACTGTTCAATATACACAAATGAAAACAAAATTTATTTGGCAAAGAAGTGAACGGAAACAAGTTGTACAGGGTCCAACAAATATCGTCCCCAATTCACCCAAGTCCTTTCAAAAGTAAACGCTAAGTAAGAACGGGGGCATTACACATCTAGTAAATATTGAAAGTGATAAAACTGTAGCACTGTGAGCGTACCGTTATCACGTACCGTTAACCTCACTAATGCCACGCCAATGGCACGTGAAATATGAAGCATTTTCCTACCCAAAGCTGTATACAGCGTATAGTATGAAATCAGCAAGTGACTTAAATTTGGATATGGTCAATCTAATGTAAATGAAACATGGGCTATTTTAAGTATGAATTTCTTGTTTAATTCATCACTAACTGTAGAGTGTACGAGATGTTAAACACAAACCAATGAAAGTAACCGAACCATCGATCTGATAGTTTTACGTTCTACTTTCCTACAGTTGGGGCGTTATGCGGGATAGGATTCTTGTCATTGTATTCAACATATTAATTTTAGCAATTATTTCTGGAATATGTTTCGGAAAAAACATAATCCGTTCAAGTAATTAATATTTCAAATTTATATCGTATACACTGCACGCTACGAAAACTTTTTAAATATCAACAAGAAAAGCAGCATTTAATTAAATATGCAATTCATCATTTTTCTTTAAATTAATTTAATGAGCTTTATAACAATTAATAGGGGAATATTTAGTGATATTTCCATTAAGGGCATATCTTATTTGACAAGAGATTTCCAGAAATGGAAATGGAAGTGAATTAAATGGTCCTAATTTATCGTCTGTAATTAAAATATGTTCAATAATTGAAGCCAAAGTTGGAATAGAATGAAACTTTATATGATAGGGTAAGTGAAATTTGAAATAAGAACAATGATAAGCCATAGTAATTAAGCAAATAAATGGCAGTATTATAGAAGACAAAAAACAATAAAGAAAAGCGTATATATTTTCTGACATTCATGCTATTTCGAATTAATAAACAAAACGCAGAAATAGAAATTGGATGCAACAGAAAAAAGGTATTTACTTCCTGGAATATTCAAAGCTTGCACGGTTTCTATATCATGCATTTTTTTATGAGAAGCAGTGTACAGTCAAATGCATTAGGTGCTGTTTGTCTAGTTTCTTAATTTTAATTTACTAATCATTACGTTTTACTTCATTAAATGCGTCTCTTTCCGTTTGAGAGAGAGAAAGGTGTGATTTGGGACTAATTTGTCTGCCCTTATTTCTAGCAAACAGTATTAGTCAAGATTTTCTCCAGGGAGTTCATCCTTTTGAAAGATTTTACTATTTATCCTCAGATCAACCCTGTTCTTATGGACTTATGCTAAGCGTGTTCAGATCTTGATAAATTCAAGTTATCGTGTAATTAACTTGAATGCATAATTTTTTTCTCTATTTTCGACACAGTACAACTTTTTTTGCGGGATGTTTGGCTGCTATTTATTGCAGCTGAAGCAATTCTATAGAGACTTACCGTTTGAGTGGTAGCGTTTAGTGTTTATTTATTTTAATCGGTCTTAATCAAGTAATTCAATGATGAAAGAAATTCAATACGTGACCATCACGTCATATTTAAAGGTATATTTAATTTACGATTTTAAAAAATCATTGAAGAACAGCATTCATAACATTATTAGATAATAAAGTATGATGTGAAGAACATTTAGTTGCCATTTCGAGCGCAAAGATAGCGACGTTGGCTTCTCTTTTATAGCTTACTTCTATGAAGTGGAAAATCTAAACAGCTGGTGCACCGGTTACATTGATTTGCAGTATATTGTTCCAAAATAAAAATAATTATATGTTACAATGGCTGCTCTTACTCTTTATTCGACATGTCCGAAATAAGGAGTAACTTGAAGTTTATTGATTCGATATTCTTCCTTCATAAATCCATTAACGTGGTTGCGTGTTAAGAAATGGTACTTGGACAAATGCCTTCTGCATTAAATTTGTTCAAGTCCCTACTACATTCTGCAAATTCGTCAGTTGCTACAAAGTGTAGGGTGTACACAAAGCGTTGTTACAACCATCTTCTAATATCTGAAATAACAAAAGTTATCCCGTCAGCTTATTAGCTTTATATCTATGATATACTAATATTACAATAATCTAGAAAAGTTATAATTGTATCTACTAACATTCTCAAAATTTCTGGAATGTCCCTCATACTTAATAAGTATGTAACTGGATGATTATCACTGCAGTGGTGAGGGTGCTTTTAAAGGAAACTAAATTTCTGTAGATCAAACGTATTTTTGTGTAGTTATATTGAATTTATTAAACCTAGAGACCATTATTAAATAAATATTAAAAAAAACCTACATTTGTTTGGTGTATATATTTATTTATATAAATCACTTCAATGTGAAGTATTGAAAATATATTTAAAGAATTACATTGAATAGAAGAAAGACTATTTTTCGGATTGGTTTCGTTATCCGGAAGCGATGATTATCAATTCCAACATATTAATTGCTTCCCTGGTTCTTGTCATGAGAATAAGATGCATTTCTAATTCATTATAAGGAAACAGCTGGAGACTGTGAATGTGCTGACACGTTGAGACGTGTGATTTGAATAAAGATACCGATCCCTCTAGATTGAATGTTCGCAGTCATAAATTGCTGTTGCAGATCAAGATTGAACTGTGTCGAAATATAATGTGACGTGAAATGAAAATTTACTTGCATTGACTGAAAGGCAAAATGAAAGAATTCATATTTGTCGAAATGAATGAAATGCTTTCCCCGATCTGCTGATTTTATTGCCATTTTGTTTGAGACTTTATTGCTACCTGCAATGAAATATGCAATTTTCTTTCGAGGCTGTTCTACAAATTATTTTCTTATAAGCAAAGACTCTGGAATAAAATTTGCAGGTAGACAAAGGCATGATCAAATGCACTGAAAGAAAATGCGCATATAAGCGCGCGCGCACACACACACACAAACATACGTGTGTGTGTGTATATATATGTATGCATGTATTTTATGTATAGGCATGTATGAATGTATATATGTATGTATGTGTATATATGCTTGTATGCATACATCTATGTGTATATATATATGTATTTATATATATATATATGTATCTATGTATGCATATGTTATATATGTATGTGTATTTATATGTATGCTTGTTTTTCTGTGTTTGTATATTTGTGTATGAGAATTACTAAAATTATTAATGATATCCAAAACACTTATTAAAATGCAGATTAACCTTATTCCTTCTAAAGGAACTTTTGTGTAATCGCTCTTTGCTCTTTTCAGCTTTTCAAAACGGCACACAAATCCTTCAACCACATCTGTCTCAAACTGCTTTTTTAAAAGGATATTTTTATACAATTGAATGCATTCAATTTTCAGAAAAGGTATTTCTTTAAAACATCGTGACTACAAATTTCCCTACAAATGTTTTCAAATACACAAATACAAAAACACGTTCTCTCTCCCTCCCCTCTCTCTCCCTCACTCTCTCTCTCTCTTTCTCCCTCTTACTCTCACTTTTCCACACACAAATAGCTTATGTTTGACGTGTTTCAGGCACTGGAATGCCATACATGTTCTATCATGTAGGGCTTAGTCGAACTTATCGACCTCCATACTTAGCTCTTTCACAGAAATGCTGTTACTGGGATGTTAACAAGCAACACCGGTTGCCAAGTGGGGGGGAGCACAGATACAATTACGAGGAACAACCACAAGCGCATACACCCTCACGTGCAAGAAGAGCACATGGAATTTCATCAAAGCTGAAAAAAACTCACAAATTGTTACTCAGAGTTTCACGTAATCGATCTGCAGATAGAGATGACTGATCACGGTATAAGAAAACACAATCAAAGCATGACGAGGTAAACATCAACACAATTTACAACTTGTTTACATAACACCTTGAAGGCTCTCTCTCTCTCTCTCTCTCTCTCTGTGTACATATATATATAAAGCAAATAAGTAACAAGAATATCGAGGTAGTAGTGCATTACGACCGTTTCAGGCGGCTCCATTTAATCGAACAATGCAAGCATTACATCAACGTGAAATACACCGCCTTCCTCGGGTGCATAAGACCATATGTGTTTTCATCATACAGGATACTCTATTATAATTTTTTAGCAAATATTTCATCAAAACTAGAG
This sequence comes from Octopus bimaculoides, assembly GCF_046866305.1. Classification (NCBI taxonomy): domain Eukaryota; kingdom Metazoa; phylum Mollusca; class Cephalopoda; order Octopoda; family Octopodidae; genus Octopus; species Octopus bimaculoides. Next base: position 3,532,830 of record NC_142947.1, read on the forward strand.
AATAAAATACTTGCATACTTGTTTTGTGTGTGTGTGTGTCGAGAAACCAAGATCTGGGTATTTAAAGGGATTCGGCGTTGACGTGTACGCTGCAGGATGAACTACCTGAGAAAACAAGAGGTCTTCAGATGTGTTTTTGTTTTAGTTAGGTAAGCAAAACGTAAGGGATCACTGTGGTGAACGATCCAACTGCACCAAGACTGATTTGGCACTAAATAACTTAAACGATATACAATCTGATACGACGTTTTGAAGGGAAATTCTGCATTAATTTCCTGTTAGTTTCGAATTGATATCATGATTCATTGTGACCAATTCTTATGACGCCGGGTATATGATTTTTGAAACGTGAAAATCTGCATACGTGCTTAGGGGCAGTGCTATGAATATCAATTACGGATCATCTATATTTTGTAAAGCAAAATCTATTACTTCTCCTTTCTAGAATATTTATCACATGAAACGTCAGCTTAGATTCTCATTGAATTCATTTCGGGTTCCAATTACTATTAATATCTGGCAAAAGAAAAAAGACAACCGCTGAATTCTCAATAAAATTTGAACAGGGTATAATTCAGATTGGCGTCAAATGTTGGCACAAGGCCAGCGATTTTGCGAGATGAGAGGATGAGTCGATTACATGGAGCCCAGTACTCAAATGGTACTTGTTTTGCCGACTCCGAAAAGATGATCTCGGCGGAATTTGAACTCAGAACGGGAAGTATTTTGTCCGGCCTGCTAACGATTCTCCCATCTCACCGACCTTCAGCAATAATTCATATTCAAAGTAAATCGTTGTTCCTACTCTAATACTAAAAATAGACTCCTAATACATTAATTGTATCCTGGAAAGCATACCATAATAGTAATAATAATTTCTATTATTATTATTATTATTATTATTATTATTATTATTATTATTATTGTTTCTATTATTATTATTATTATTATTATAAACTGTCATATTGTCATTTTGTTAATACACATTATACCCAACAGGATAACAATCCTCATAGAAATATTAATGATAATAATAATGACAATAATAATAATAATAATAATGGCTATGTTTGTGATGATGGTAACTCTACAAAAGCGACAGATAAAGGGACAATACAAGAACAAATGTTAAATCGGTGATGCTGGTGGCGGCGGCGGTGTGCGTGGTTGTTATTGTAGTTGGGGGTGGGGATATGGAGATTGCGCAAGATCAGATATGGAATACAAATCATTCAAAAAGAATTGAAATGAAAAGGAAGTTGATTAGTGAAGTCGTAATATCAGGAATAAAAATAATATTTACTATATTTTACACAAAGGATCTATTCATTCTATTCATATCACATCACAAAAGGGAGGGACAATAAGTGCTGCGTGTACACAAACACACACGCACATACACCCACTCAAATACGCACACAATTATATGTTAAAGATTTGCAACCATGTGTTTTCGAGTTCGGTCCCAGTGCGTTGCACCTAGGGCAAATGTCTTAAACAATCACCAAGGGATGATAAATGCCTTGTGAATGAAATTGATACTCGGAAACTGTTTGGAAGCACATTGTATAAATTTACGCGCGCATGTGTGTGTTTGTATGTGCCTGTCTTTGTATTTAATAATTAGCATTAAATAATCAGCATTTAATTGTTCATCAGTCGATTTTACCAAGTACAGGAATCCGTGCCAACGCAAACTGCGACCATCTCCTTTCTTACGTTTACTCATGTGTGTGCGAAATGCACTTGACTATTAATTTCCTTTTATAGACCCTGCATATTGGAAGTTAGATAAAACTGAGCTCAGTGATACTCATCACAAGGCTCATTAATAAATACCACATACCATTTTGTTCGTTGCTAAAACGATTCAACTAATTTATTATCCTTTACTAATAAATTTACTGCGCTTTAAAACTATTTAGTTTTCATTATTATGTTGTGCTACAAATTATTTCTAAATATGTTCAGAGAGAATTCAAAATGGGTAGATATACGTACTGCTAGAGAAAAGAAACAGGTTGTCATTTTGTACGATATCTTTTTTGAGAGGAATATTGGTATCACCATGAATAATTTCCATTCTACTGCGATTACATCAGCGTCTAAATGTTCTCTATAACTGTTAAATGAAATAATGTCTAAGGTTGCAAGTAAATACATGACACCGATTTGCAGTTATAACTTACTATTGACAGTTTCATCGATTGTAATTGCTATTGTATTTGATGTGTATTGGTGTTGTGCATTACAGCAACATTAATCCAGTCATATTAAACCTTTCCTGGACCAAAAAACTGTCCTTAACACCGATTAAGATTTGCCTCCAACATGCATAAAGTATACGGACATAGCGCAACATAATACATATTGAGAATTGTCGAATTCATTTACACAATACCTAAAGTTTGCCGGACCAGTATTGATTAGAGCAATTGCTATAAAGCGTTGTAGTGGAACCGCGAGCGCGTTCAGATTGCAGTTACTGGGACGAGATTTTGACAATAAATAGCTAATGTGAAGTGAACTGTTTTTATGTGCTTTTGAATGACTAATCTGTATCTTTCAACTTGTAATTATTTTGATTTTGAATACAGTCTCAGATGAAATCACTTGTTAATCATGTCCATTTCCAAAATAAAGCTTAGATTATCAATGAAGATGTAAAGGTTGTTCTCTCCATGTAGATTTATTATCAGTCAGATGCATAATAACCTCTCCTAGATTAATCAACACCATACTACATAATTATTTATTGCAATTTAAAATATTATAAGGATCGTCACGACAGGTCATGTCGCCATTGTGTATACAAGTAGGGAAATTCAAGCAACCATGGACCATTTAATAAATATACAAATTTATTCGATTCGGACAACTTAACAAATGAATAATACATGACTATAGAATCTGATAAGTTCGATTAAATATCAATTGCAATTTTGATAATTATACTTAACTCATTCATGTAATATTTCGAAGTCGAATCTTGTTTTACTTCGTCACATTATTAACTTTTAATGCACGAATTAGAAGAATGACGAGAGAACAAGAGAAAATAAAAGGGAGCAATGAAATAAGCGTCTCGATATCAGCTACATTGTAATTATATCGTACGGCTTATGGTCTGAAGCGCTGAACACGCTGCAGTTGCATGTTACGAGAAGATAATAGGTGGCAGTTTATTTTGTCTCCTTAGTTCTATTACCTGTCCCCAACTGCGAGCTTTCTAATTACAATTGAAATACCCAATATTTAACATCCAATTCAGGGAAATAAGAAGTAAGGACTAAAAGGTTCTAATTAGTGACCTTCCTGCAACAATAGCAGATCTCTGCGAAACCAGGGGCCTCTCCATTCGGTGTTCGACATTTTGCCATTTAGTGAAATGAAAGCAGCTTTGAGAGAGTTAATACACAGTTACGTATGTGCATATACCTGTAAATACAGGCGTACGCATTTATGCATGTACACACACACACACCTGACATACATATACATATACATATACACGTGTGGGTGCATGTGCTTCTCTCAGTGTGTGTGTGTGTGTGTGTGTGTGTGTTTATGTGTAGGTGTAGTTAAAGGAAAATGACGCCTTTGGGAAAGTGCACACATTCACACATATTCTCATGCACACATTGAAGATAATAACTAACATGCAAAATTACGAATAACTTTCAACTTAATAACAGATATTTCGTAAACGTGTCTAACTAGAGGGGTAATGAAAATGGCAGATTATAAAACAATATACATGATGTAACTTGCATTTAAAATATAGTGCGGAAAAAATACAGTTATTACCCATAGATATATATGCAGTAATTCAAGTAAGTAAATGTGATTGGTTAACAATCTGCATTATTTTTTAAAAGTTTATTCCATTAGTTTGCTCTGGGATTCATTGTAAATTCGTGAGGCAAAAGCGACTTAAGAGCGGCAATGGGCTGGCTTTCTTTTCTACTCTAAGCACAAGGCCCAAAATTTTGGGAGAGATGGAGCATTGAAGTCTTCTGCTGATTGACTGCCAAAAGGCTCGCTCCCCCGCTGTGCAGATGACTGAGCAATCTTGGTAGTACTTTTAAGTTACAAATATTGGTACCGTATATTGAAATGGCTGTTCCATCCATTGATCAAATTCTTTTTTTCTATTTAAATGTCTGTTGTTTAATTCACCGTGGCCTTTTAGGATGCAACAACGAATCATTGATAATTTATGAGACAGAGAAGATAATATATCTTAAAATTGGATTCAAGTCGCGTCTACAGAATGCTTCAAAGTATGAATTATAAATATACTCATGAGAATCCTGAGGATTAGGAGATTAATAATTTCATTTAACCCATGCACAATATGCCACTCACCCAATACATGCTATACATGCACTTATAACTGCTAGATATGTGGCTGTCCTGTAAGCAGCTTTTATTCCAACCACATGTCATTAGCTATAGCCTCGTGCCGGCCAAAGCCTTCTGAGTAGATCTGGTAGAGGGGAAACAGAGAGTGTATATATATATATACCATTGCTATTCCATAGCAAAACTGTTGTTCTACACTTTGGCAATTTTTGACATCTTGGCATCTGAAGCAGCTGGAGATACAATGGTTTAACCAAAAGAAACGGCTATTGCAAGCAAAAATAAATATTGAAAAAAAAATGCTTTTGTTCAAATTTGGACATATGGCAGTTTAATATAATAGCACCGATCGATACACACACACACACGCATATATATATATATATATATATATATATTTATTTATATATATATAGCAACTATATATATATATAAATAATAGAGAGAGAGCTTGATAGACAAATTGATAGATGTAAGGATATACACACTATACATACAATTAGGTACACACACACACACTTGTGTATGTATACGTGTGTGTGTGTGTACCTACATTACACTCCCGATACATGACACCTCATAGTAATTTCACCCTCATTCAAATCTCTTTTCGGGTTTCCAACGTGTTGACACACCTAGATTCTAATGAATCTTGTAACGTACATACATACATTATATATATATATATATATATTGTTGTACTTGGGGATGGTCATATTGCCAGTTTAGCCAATAAAATATATATATATACCCTTGCGCATACTGACACAGAGTGTGTGGTGTTCCACATTTCACAATTTTGTGAGAAAAATGTTCTGATTCCTATTGCGAGGAGCATGAAAATGTAACTCAGTAATTATTTCTAACTTGTTATTGAATTAGCGAGGAAAACTTACAAAGTTATCACTATTTTTAAAAAATTCATTTTATTTCGATAATCTTTTGGAATCTTGTAAAAAATTATCCGGAAATTATTAAGATATTTTATTGCAGATCACGTCCGTGGACTTGTTATCTCGCTTTTCTCCTGCGAATTTCCAATAATGCTAAAAAGTAATTAGATTTTTTACTCCTCCGATCATTTTTGACCGCTATCTAGCTATTGAAAAAATATAAAAAGGTGAAATGACATACAACATTTAAACATACAAGCAAACACATATATATACACATATGTATACACACAAAAATACTCACCAACAGTAATACATATAGAAATATATACGTACACACACAGATGCATATGCAGACACAATACATATGAGATATATTTACACACATACATATACATGAACATAGATTACATGTACATGTGTATCCATCTATCCCTTTAATCATATACATACTTGTATGTATGTATATATATATATATATATATATATATATATATATATATATATATATATATACGTATAAAAATATATATATAAACACACACACACACACACACACACACACATATATATATATATATATATATATATATATATATATGCATACATATGTGCGTGTGTAATGATTCCAGACACGAACCCATTGGCTCCATTCCACATTAAGTGCTTCTCCATACGCATTAGTATTGTTTAACTTCGTTTGTTTACATGTTTACGCTTTACTTGAGAAGTCAAATAAACCACATTTTTATCGTATTTCATATATTTTTTTTTTCCTTTGTGGATTTCTTAAAACTCTTCCAATGATATATTTCATTCGTGTTCAATTTAACAAGACGATCAGATTATAAATATTTGGATTACATTATTTATATGTTGTTGATTTTAATCTCGTTTGTAAAATTTTCAACATATGTGAAAAGTACAATACTTTTCACTGTCATAGGTATACTTTTTTTCTTTCGTTCAGTATATACGTTTTCTTCTAATCATCTTATATTCTTTATTTTTATGCTTGTTCTCAGAAAATCCGGGCCAAGATTTCCATAGCGATTAACTGATTTTAGCGTAGGAAATGTTGCTTGGAGGAATTTGGTATTATTAAGATAAGATTTTCTACTGCTTGTTGTCATAGATAATTCAGATTCGCTATTTTTTCTTGTTACTACTTGGAAATGTATGTCTACAGATTTCAAACTTTTGTAAAACACCTTATATATTATTAATCTACCGATGTATTGGTTTTTCGCGAATAAATACAGCATTATGCTTAATGTTATTCGATTGGAGAACTGAATAGCTTCTCGTTAAGCAGTTCTATCTGAAAGCGGAGTAGATATTGCGTCTGCTGAACACGTTGAATATGGAATATTTGACTCATTAAGTGCTGGAAATTTCGTAAATTGAATATCGGATGATGTTTCGCATCAATGAAAGATATATGAGGATGTGTTTTCATTCGTAATTGGAATACTTCACATGCATCAGACACTAGCGATGGCTTCTTAATATGTAACTTTTGTTAATTGTTTAGCAGTGAACAAGAGTACGTGCCCTCCCAACTCTTCAATACAGACCCGACAGAAGAGCCAAGATATGACAGTTGGACTCGGAAATAGCTGTATTTGCAACCGGATGGTTCCCTTTAACAGCCACTCGACTAGCACAACGTAAAGCGTAGTACCCTGCTCAGGGCACATCGTCCTAATTACCGGTGAATTAAGCTCTCAAATTAAAAGGCATGTACGAAATATGCTAACTGGCAATACATGCATTCACTCTACAACCTGCAGCATTTTCCTTCTTCTGCAGTATATATCCTTGCTTACGTAAAAAGTTAATGATTTCATAAGGCAGCATGTGCTGTGGTGGAATTGAATTTCAGTTAATTGTATCAGAGCATGAAGAAATATTACGGATAAGTTCAGGATGCAAAATTAGTCACAGAGGTACACCTTGAACAAATATGGAAAAAGAATCAAAACCTAAACTCCGATGGCAAGTTAAGCTTCATGTGTCGATTGCAATATTATTGAAAATCCTATTCCGGTTTTTAATAAATGGATTAGGAATATTTCCTTCATTTATTCGTCTATGAAATTATACGATTGCTGATTCCTTCGAAGTTAATTCAGAAGGGTCGCTATTATACGTACGTAGCAATGCATTAAAGGGCTTATGAATTTCCATCAAACTTTCTATATTACTACGTGTGTGTGTGTGTGTGTTTGCGTGCATGCATTCCCACACACATACATCTTCGGGCAACATCTTTCAGGGTTTTAGGCGAACGAATCGACCGCCGTATTTTATGTTCTTTGTAGACCTCTTACATATTGAATCGCTTGAATTTACCGAAGCGCTATGTTACGGAAACGTAAATAAACCAATACATAAAAACTCTGATTCAGCATTCAATGAAAGAGAATAAACGCGGAAAAAATTGAACAAAAATGGCATCTACAACGCTACCGAAAATGGAAGCAGAGAATAAAAAAAACAGATCTTTCGAAAATTCTTCTACTAGACTATCATTTTGTTTTAAATATATAACAAGTATTCAATGCTTAGTGGTCCTCCAAACTTTTCTTTTAGAGAAATATTTCGGATCAATTTATATTATCGTTCTATATATTTACGATTTTATCTTTTTCCTTCTTTCCATTTCTTATGGAACTGTTTTAGCAAACAGAACACGTAATTTGATTAATCTCTTGATCCAATACCAAAAACGGAATCAAATATAATGGATCAAGAATTTTTACCAAAGTTGTATGGCCTCCGAGCAGTATGACGCATAATATGACAGATGTACTGGCAATTGGACCAGAATCAAAAGATTGCATTACATATACACCCGGCCACCATACGCAAGTATAGCGAGAGAGAGAGAGAGAGAGTGAGGTACGAGTAGGAGTGCATACACACTAACATACACACATACATACATATGTATATACACACATATACATACGTATATGTATACGTGTATACACATATATACATACGTATATATACACCTATGTACATATGTATATATATATATATACGCATATGTACATATGTATATATATATATACGCATATACACATATACACATATTCATATATATATGTATACACACACACACACACACAGACTGCAACAGATACATCTGTCTGTATGTGTTTGAGTTTGCTTAACAGAAGATAGAATACAAAAATTTACAAGAAATAGTAAGAAGAAAAAAATATTATTTTCAGGCAGTTTCAAGAAATCAAAAACGGAAAAAGAACTGAAAGCTGGTATTTGGAACTGATATTATTCCATAGTGCCAAAAATATGTCAAAGAATATACAAATAATGTAGGGGATTATTGAGTATGAAATATACACTGCATTCAATGGAGGATACTGGCAGCATTCTTTGGGTTATTTATTTTGTTATGTTGTTATTCTATTTTTTTTAATATAAATATTTGGCAGGCAATTGCTAGCGTCAACAGCTGCTGTAGTTGTACATCGATGAATATCAATGATTTTCAATGAAAAAATGAAAAGCGTTTAGTTTTCCATTTTATGATTACAATACATGTGTGTGCGCGCGCGCGTGTATGTATATGTATGTATAATGGAAAATTTAGCGTAATTTGAATAAATAAAAGCTTCAGATGCGTGAATGTATGTACATTTGACATAATGAGGGTGTGAGTATACGTGCGTGCGATGCGCGCGCACGTATGTGTGTGTGTGTGTGTGTGTGTGCGTGTGTGTGTGTGTGTGTATTTAATCGTAAATTCTTTTCCTCTGAAAATATTGTTGCTCTAACTTTTACACTGTTATGCAACTGTCGTATCGCTTGTACATAATCCTGTATGCCCACGATCAACGATCCACTATATAAATATATATATATATATATATATATATATATATATACAAATAATAAATGAGTATATGCATATATACGTATATACATACCTACATGTATATATAGATGCATACCTGGGTACAGGACGTTGCAAATATATATATATATATATATGTATATATATATATATATATATATATATATATATATATATATATATCTTTCGATTCCCATGTTCAAGATTCACTCTCAAGTTTGTGTCGGCCCAAGTTTATAGTAGAAGTCACATGTGCACGTGCCACGCTGTAAGACTGAACCATGTGGTTGGGAGGCCAATTTCTTAACACACAGCCGCGCCAGATCAAACCACTTCCGGCTTCAAAAAGTTCCAGTTAGCCGCAATTGCGGAGGTGAATTCAGACAGGCAGACGGAAGATATTTAATTATTGTGTGAGTCTTAACTTAGTTTTTCGATATATCTTTCTGTTTCGTCGCCATTGTCCATGTTTTGATATATATCTCTGGAATTCAATGATTTAATTGATGCTTAATTTCATTCGTTAAGAGCAATTAATTATTAATGATACTGCATTATTAATTGTTTTCTCTTATTGTTATCTTCTGTAAATTAACAGACTCTTTGGAAATATATTAGAAGCACTTCATTAAACATATTAAATTGAAGTTGATATAGATGAAATAATTAAAGACATTAGAGATTATTGTATTAATATACAACAATTATGTAGTTAACAACACCGTATTTAACTCAACTATCTTTTATCTTTTAATGCTTACAGTGATTAGACTGTGGCCATGCTGGGGCCTTGAAGAACTCTTTTAGTGGGATGAATCGAATCTAGCATTAATGTTTAAGTCTTTTACTTAGAATAAGTCACTAACGGCGACCCGCTGGGTTTGTCAAGGGGTCGGGTGGAGAAACACAGGAAAAAAACACAGAAAGACACGGTTTATTAGAAGACACCTACTCAGGTTGCCACGTAGTGGGCATGAACCTGTATATATATGTAGAGAGAGAGAGAGATGCATATATATATAAAGTGTATTTTTATATGCTTATGTTCAGTGTGTGTGTATATGCAAATTTTGGGGTTTACTTATCTATTACATCAAACCCAATTTGTGACAATCTTATTTTCTATTTGAATTCGTTGTTGTTAAAGCATTATAAGCCTTCTCAGTTCAATATACATTCATTAAGCTACGTACATATCTATATGTTCATAAGTATTCAAATTAGATATCGCGGGAGCCTCAGAACAGAATTTAAATGCACATCTCTACCCCTTGATAATACGAGACTGAATTTTCAAAGACAATTATATTTTTTGAGAACTATTAGATATAATTGAAATGGAGTAGTAAGTTATGTTTCAAGTGAAATGTTTTCAAAGCCTTCGGAATTAATTCATTTGCAAATGATCAGTTTCAACTGTAACTAGATACATACTAAAGTTTAATAACTATAATTTTATTCTTGTATTCTTAACAACTCTGATAACTTCTGAAGCAATGGTACATGCATATAAATTGCGTTTTTACCTACATACATACATAGATTTTTTTTAATAATTGTTCTTGTTATATAATATAATGTTATATTATATTCATAGTATATCATGTAATATTATAAATTATTAAATTGTCAGAGATATCTCTCTATTTAATTTATCTTCATATATATATATATATATATATATATATATATATATATATATATATAGATATAGATATTTATACACGTGTGTTCTTGCGTGTGTTCATGCGTGTGTCTGTAGTTCTCTATTTGCTCGGAACAATTTTAACTGACACTATGTATACATTATTGTCTAAGAAACATGACGTTCATTTATAACGAATGGTAAATATTTAAATAATAACCAGAGCAAACTGAACAGCTGTACGGAGAGTAGATAGAGACAATTCGAGAAAAAGCGAGAGAGAAAGAGAGAGAAAAACGTTATATGAGACAGGCGGAGATGTATAGAATATGGGACAAAAAACATTAAAGATTTGAGAGAGTTCGGGGCAGGGAGAAAATAATTTTAATTAGGAAAGAAATCATTTCAAATGAAGATATCAAAGACTATGTGGCTATTGACATAGAGCTACATGAGTAAATATTTAATCTATATACAAATTATACCAACACAAATGATCGGGTATTTCAAAAACACGTAATTGTACTTACATATGCAAATATTGATTCATATATATTTGTGCATATGTGTGTGCCCATGCGTTTGGATAGACAGACAGACAGACATATAGATAGACAGACAGACTGATAGATAGACAGACAGATTGATAGACAGACAGACAGATTGATAGATAGACAGACAGACAGGTAGATAGACTCACTGACAGATAGCGAGATAGATAGGTTGAGAGAGAGAGAGAGAGAGAGAGAGATGTTTTAGGGAGAAACAGTTATCATGACAATTCAGTATTGAATGAATACTGAAAGATATTAGTATTTTTTGCAGAGTACTTATTTATTTTTCATTGGCGAATTTTAAAAGTGACTTGGAGTTTTGGCAGACGTGGTGACCGTTGCAGAAAGGTTACAACCATCTGGTAGAATGCCTCACAGTGTTACACTTCGTGTTATAGAATCCGATTTCAAATTCTCCCGGAATGGACTTAGAATTACATCATCGCATTGCAAATGAAGTGTACTGTAGTTAATTATTCCCCCAACCCATCTCCTTTTTTCCTGTATCTCTTGCTCAGAATCGTCTAAACAGCAATCTAACATGGAAGCAGTTCTTTCTCTCACCTGCTTATTTAGTTTGTGGCCTCCGAAATTCCAGGCTGCTGTCCCGGAAGTTGGAGCACCACTGGGAGTCAGCCACTTCTTAGCTTTTCTTACAGCATGTCTCTAGAGTGCCTTTTCAAATCCAGGCTACTTCTGCTCCGATAATTAGCGGTGACTTGGTCGGCAAATCGTCTACGTATCACACTATCCCAGAGGGTGTATACATTTGTCCGGGAAACACATGTAAATATGTATTCCCACTGAAACTCTGAGCATGAACTCTAATCCTCAACAGTGAATTGAGAATTCGGATATGGTGTCATCGCTCGTCATCAGTGGAAATTAGATCGGGTATCCATTACACTCTCGATTGCGGCCGAGTATCGGATGTGGTCAGCATTCATAAGGGAAATGGTGAACTCGTTGGTCGCAGCCGTCTCAAACAGGCCGGGTGAAGGCCACCGCAAGTACAATTGCACGTAGTATTTAGGACGAACTCTTTAATTATTCTTTTAATTTATATGGTTCATTAAATTACCGAAATGTTCACTACATCATACAACAAGAATATAAGTCTAAATAAATCAAGCGATATATTATAAATTAAATTACTAGACTACAAAGCGCCTAATGGAAGATAATGGTTCCAAGTGGTATACACATTACATAGATTTCAATATTTAACAAGTCTAAGATAAAAGACGATCTCAGAATAGATGCAAACATTCATCAATTAATAATATTTGTCTGTTCATTTATTTATTTATTTTGTATTTGTTTACACGTTACTATATTTATTTATCTTTAACTGTGTATGTTTACAAATTCTTTGGCATACTAGTCAGTACGTATATTTTACGTATAATTCTAGTTGGTATCTCTTTACGCTGGGTGATTTTCTATCTAATAGGTCAATATTAACACTGTTATCCACAGACATGGACTAACATCAGGTACCTAAGTTGGCATTGTGATTTAACCCTGTTAAAAAACTCCAGGATTTGTTTTCTTATAACTATACATGATCAAAGATCAAATCACGTTCTGGTAAAATTTTAATTTCATTAGTCTATCTTCGATTTAATACCGAACCAGTGAAGCGCAGGGATCAAATGAATTCCATACGCAATACCTTCATTCAAATAATTCATGTAGTGAAAGCTTTCGTATATTCAACGCACTGAAACTATGCTTGAGTCAGGTATGCGTAGCAGATGAGAAGTTCCCATGTGTTTTTTTTTTTACCTTTGTCCCTCTTTGTTAATCATTTCCATACGTATGCATCGGAGATACAGCGTTACAGTTTACGTAATCCCAACACTATAGCCTTGGCGAAATACTGCATTTTTCCCTTCAAGAAGTCAAAAACCATTTCCTGGATAGGGCCAGAGGACTTGTTGCATACATCAATAATCCCTCTCTCTATATGACGCTGGCGTTGCAGACTCATCAATGAAATCGCTTGTTCTCGGTAGTCCACCTTGATTACAACCTGAGTCTCCTCAGCTAAGATCAATAACAGAATTGTGAAATTGTCGATTAAATGACTAGCGTAATTGTAATCTTGTAGAAGACAAAAACACAATTTTTCTCTATCAGATAAGAATTTTCTATATTCAGTATAATACAATTTGAATTATATCATTGACATACGTAACAGCAAACATAATGGAATATGACAATGCAATAATTTAATTTTCACCTTTATATATGTCGCATGTTATGTCTCAGATATAATCATGCATGAATCTAATTGATAACTCGTCTTATAATTTATGTATAATTTAGCATTTGATTAAATAAATATATAACTAATATGCATGTATTATTTTATTATACTTACATGTATAATTATGTTATATATATGTCTATGCGTGTGTTTATATTATATATTATAAGAGCGAAAATTTTGCATTATGCAGTATTTGTTCTTTTGTAAGATAATATAATAAAAGAACTTGCGAAGGTAATGTGAGGTTAACTTCACAAAGATAAAATTGTTTCGACAGTAATTTGCATTTTATAGACAAGTTTGAATATTTTCTGCTTAGTCGGGAATAATTATCTAAAGTATTTCTGCTTAAATATTCTTCATAATTATATCAATATCTCAATCACCCTTCCCATCTCTTCACTTACTCATACTCTCATTATACACACACACACGTAAACATCACCAATGTGCATGTATGTATATATTTGTGTGTGGGGGTATGTGTTTATATCTATATATACTTTGTTCTCCAAGAAGATAGATTTATACTTATATTTATATCTATGCCTAGTTGTATAGATGCCGCTATACATATATATATATATATATATATATATATATATATATATATAAAAAAATGTATATATAGACATACACACGTACACACACACACACATATTTATATAATTGCTGGTATATATATATATATATATATATATATATACTTACATATGCATCTGAACATGAACTTGTGTATATATATGAACGAATATATATACGTGTGTTTGTTCGCGTGTGCGTATGTTTGTGTGGAAAATGGCGCTTGCGTGCTTCTGAATCTATATGTGATTTTATTTTTCTGCCGTACTGTATATAGTTTTTTATCATTCACTTTAATTTTAGATGCGCTATTGCATAACTGAGTTTTAAATTCGATTTCTCAATTTAGATTAGTTTGTTCCCAATCAATGTTTTTTTTTCTAATCTTATTTCGCCTTACGAACATTTTCGAGATATGTGTGATCAACACGAATAAAAATATTTCAAAAAATATTTTTTTTAGATTACAGAAAAAAACTTTTAAAAAACAACATGAATTTTCCCACGCCAACATTAAACTGCGGCTTAAAATATCTGGAAGGGTATTCAATTTATTTTGTTGTACTATTTTATCTCCGTAGACAAATTTAATTTCTGAAGAAAATAAATATGTACTAAAACGAAGCATATTTGCAATTTCCTACAAAAAAACATCTAACAAAAATGAAAGCAAAAAGCAAGCGGCAATAATATATTGTGGACATATTAAATTTTATTATCGCTGTAGTAGATTCGTTCAGATATGGCATTTTGTTTCTGTCTGACTCTTCATTTTATTTTCATAATCAGATTTCCTTAGTATGTGAAGGAACATTCTATTAAGAAATTTTTACTTTTTCATTTTAATGAGCTTTTTTCTTTTTTTTTTTCTTTTTTCAAGACGTTAATATTTGAACGTACAAAGACAAGAAATTAAGTGCTACTTTGCATGCCTATTATCTGTCAGTTTGAATCAAAAGTCGTAAAAGACTTTTATTGAATTTTTATTCGTAACTGTTTAATTTTTTTTACATATTAGTCTTCAGTTGAACTCATATTTATATTGCATAGAGATAAGTAATTCGTAAAATCAGTAAATTCTCACGGGGATCTCTTAGCATTTATTGGACTTATTTCAAATACATTATAGCATGCATTATTAAGAATTCATACTATAATAGAATGTGCATGCATGTCAAATGTTGTTACAGTCTCACAGAGTACATGAGATCAAAACGTAATATAAACAGAAGTGTAAATAACCCAATGCATTTCGGAGACATCTGAGTAATATTGCAGAAGCAATTTATATTTCCATATTTTAAATTGCGTTACTATTGTTTTAGTATTTAGACCTTCCTCAAGCGAAATACTAAAACATAAGTTCAAAAGGTTTCTAACTTCGATAATTATATGTTACGTTCTTTGTTAATACATAATGCATCAAGGATTAAATTTTTCAATGTACCTACACATATTTTGAAAAGGCATGTTAAGATTTGAAGGAAATCTTGATTGCTTTTACGAGCATATCTAACACCTACATTAAGCCTCCCTATTTAGCTGAAAATATGAAGGTAAATATTGGCTTTATTCTCATGTTTATTTTTTTCATGCAGGAATTTAACGATGGTAAGATTTGATGGAAAATTTACACCTATTTATTTTAATAAATGTGGGCATTCATGTCTTTTTTTAAAATTTAATTAGAAAGGATACGTTCCTGCATATTGCACAGCAGGTTTTATTCAATCAAGTATTTTAGCAGGTTCTGTGCTTTTCTTTTCCACGCTTAAATAGTTACAGTGGCTACACGTTCAGTGATGTGTTTCATTCGCAATATCCGAGATTAAATCACATAAAATATATTTCATTCTATGAAATCTAAATATGTTTCATCCAGCTCCGCATTAAAAAAAGAAAATTCTGTTGATATATGAAATTAATATAATCGAAAAATTATGTTTAATTTAGCATTACATGTTCGGAAATCTTGGATTTAATATGATGTGGAAACTTAGCCAGTTAAGTGCTTTATCATGTATGACATAAGGATCGGAACCGAGGAACTATAGCTAGAAAATTCCTCTCTAAAATACAGGCCGAACCATAACCTTTTTTTTATAACTGTGGAAGCCCATCAGATGCGTTAGGGTGTGGAAATAAAATATACGGAAGAAAATGTGTATCCAAACATCGTAAAATTGATATATTAAGATATTAACATTTAGAAAAAGATTTAAGAACCAAGTAAGTGAAAAAAGACAAAAAAATCAAACTAAGCCTTAAAAGTGGGGTACTTTATATATATATATATATATATATATATATATATATATAATAATAATAATAATAATGAAAAAGATGGTAGTCGTATCAATAATTGTCGGAGCCCTGGGAACAGTAAGTAAAAATCTTGAGAAGTACTTGGAAAAAATAGGGACTGCAATAAGGTTAGAGCACTTACAAAAAAACAGCACTGCCAGGAACAGCTCGAATTCTCCGGATGGTACTCGAAAAATAAAGGGCGTTACATTAGTTCACTGAGAGTGAACTGCTGGCATCGTAGTACATCTCCAGCGTAAGGAGTTGTGCAAAGACAATAATAATAATAATAGTTTTCGCAGAAGACCAACGATTCGGAGGCGAGATGGTAGAATGTTTGGCAGGTTTAGCAGCATTTCGTCACCGAGGTTGGCTATATATAAGGTCACCGAGGTCAGCTATATCATTCACGATTTCGGGTTCTATAAAGAAAGTACCACTAGAGTACCGAGTGCGATATAATCAACTAACCCCTCTCCCCAATTATTATTATTATTATTATTATTATTATTATTATTATTATTATTATCGTATTTGTTTATTGGTTGACTTGCTTTTAGGAAATCTAACAAAATGTATGAAACACACTGACACACACTATTGCTCCTATCTATTTAACGTATGTACCTATTTATGTCTCGCTGTCATTTCATATATATATATACATATATGTATTATGCCTATTAATACATATATATTTATATATGTGTAATGTAATATATATGTATATTAAGTATACATGAGTGCATTAAGAATATATATATATATATATATATATATATATATATATATATATATATATATATATATCCATGTGTGTACGAGCAACATAAGTGGTAAAGAAAGTACAACATAACATCAAAGAAAAAACTTAATAAAGAAATAATAAAATGAAATATAAAATAAAATAAAATAAACCGAGATAGACTTTAGATTATATTTCCTCTATTTTTCTATTCCGATAGTATTTATTTTTATTTTTCTACAGATATTCACCTGCAATTTCATCCTATGCAAACGTATGCATTATCGCTTAAGTGGAAAACATTGAGGGTAAATGCCACTCAAATAATACTACGTGCATAATATTAGAAATTATTGATGCAGAAACGAATCTAAAACGTTTATCCAAGATAAAAATACACTAATCTGATTCGGAGTTGTTATAATTTCTTTCGTTATACTTTCACTTTCGTGATTTCTGTTTTTGTTATATATTCGGGCTACTTAATATCTGAGAAAGCTAAGATCTTTCGTATCCATATTATTCCACTTAAAAGTAATAGCAAGAGAATTGCTCGATCTTATACACATACCCGACCAACATCTAAACTGCATACGTCACTTTCAAAATGGCAGGTGTTCTTTAGATTGAACAACACGATAACCAGAGTTTATTTAAGAGAAGATTATGACGAAGAGTTAAGTGTTCAGTTTTAAAAGACATAATATAATGTTTGAACAGTTGTGTACAATTTATTTTCAACGTGGATATGTGCTATGCTTAATTATTTAACAATTCCCGTGATATTTATACATATATATATGCATATATATATATATATATATATATATATGCATATATATATATATGTTGTTGTACTTGGGGATGGTCATATTGCCAGTTTAGCCAATATATATGTATATATATATATATGTATATATTATATATGCATATATATATATATGCATATATATATATATATGCACATATATATATGTATATATATATATATGTATATATATATATATGTATATATATATATATGTATATATTATATATGTATATATTATATATGTATATATTATATATGCATATTTATATATGCATATTTATATATATATATATATATATATATATATATATATATTTATTTATTTATTTATATGCATATATATACATATTTTTATATACATATACATATTTATATGCATATATATATGTATGTATATATATGGAAAGACATGTATATACGAGTACACATAGACACACATACATACATACATACATACATACATATATATATATTTATGTATATATATGGAAAGACATGTATATACGAGTACACATACACACACATACATACATACATATATATATATATATATATATATATATATATATATATATATATATATATATATATATATATATATATATATATATGTACTCAAACACACAATCATAGATTGATACAGCAGCCGACACGCCAATTACGGGGATGTAAACACACCAACACGCGCTCACACGCACGCGCATATACACACATACGACGGTCTATCATCAGTTTCCATCTACCAAATCCTCTCGCAAGTCTTTGGGCAGCATGTGGCTATAATAGAAGACAGTTTCTCGAGGTGCCACACAGTGGGACTTAACCCGGAACCATGTGGTTGGTAAATAAGCTCCTTACCACACAGTCACAAGGCCAGCAAATTAAAGGTTTGGCCTTTAGTCGATACCATCGCTCCCGATATTTGACAGGCTATTGATGTTATGACCCTGGAAGAAAGAAAGACAAAATTGGGCTCTGTGGGATTTGAACCCAAATTAGAGTGAGAATAACATGAAACATAATATTGCTCTTCGATGCCCTAATGCTTCTAGCAGCGTACTGCTTTTAATTTACAATAAATGATAAAAGTAATGGAAAAAAATGAAGCGGTTATGTTCGAAACATTATTTAAAACATTATGAAGGAGAAAATACAGGATATTAAAAAAGGGAAAAATGTAAAATTATCGATTTAGTATATATGGGATGGAAGCGTAATGAAAAATAGAATGCACGAATCGAAAATGAAAAACAAAATTGAGTTTAAAACTATATGCTATAAAATATAATGAGATAGGGGTGAGCGGAATGTCGTTTGGTAATAATATTCGGAACTATTTTCACAAAATAATTACATATAAATAGTCCTTTTTTTTAGCGGGAAGGGGATTAAGTGACATTAAATTTTTGAGTGGTTTAAAAAAACTAAAACAAATTTTTCAAATTAATAACGTATAAAAATATGTCTGAGAAAGAAAATAGGGAGTTCAATGTATAATGAAATTAAGTTTAATGTTTAAAAATCAAAAGTAAATTAGTTCACTTAAATTGGATTTAATCAAATTAAATAGAATTTATGCTTTTAATTCAGAGTAAAAAAGTTAAGTTTGAATGTTAAATACTAAATATTTAATGAAAAATGTTAACTAAGATATAAATAAAAACAGTGTAGCAATTAGGATATCGAAGGAGAAGCAGTCATAAGCTTAAATATAGTTGCTAGAAACATATTAGGGTATGAAGGCAAGGAACTAAATAAACCGAGGGAGTTGAATGAGGGGGCGGTATGCAAAATTTAAGGGGAGAAATTCGGAAAATAAAACATTCTATAATAAATCTATTGAGAAGTGAAGGAGATTAGAGATTAACTAACGTTACTTTTGTAGTTCATAGGTCAATAGATTAAGTAGAATATGAATGAGTTTGATAATACAAATCGATAAAATTGTAAAATTATTTAATTCAACGCTGAAAAAACTGAATCAGCTGTTCTTGAGTTTCAATTTAAGTAGAAATCGAAATATTTCTTTATCGCCGATGCGAGCAACGAGGGAAAAATAAGTAATTGATACTTATTCATATTTCAAAGGTTCATGCCCTTTTTTAGCACTGAATATCGAAATACGGTATTCCTAGTATTTATTGATTTGTGCGTATATCACGTGCCTTTTGTGCGTGGGGAAATAAGCAAATCTATAATGGTACGTACAAAAATATTGATGAACGACAATAGTAACTAAAGAATCTGGTATTCCTGAATTTAAGAATGGATAGTTACAACTACCAATACCTCTAGGTATTCAATCTGCATCACCTATTTCAGAATTATTTTATGTTCTTTATATTAAATCCCTTTATATATTCACAATAATATGTATCAGTGACTCAACAAAAAAATTTCTAATTGAAGATTACTAGCTTTCTTAGATGTACTTAATATCTGGTTACAAAGCTCCAGAATATATCTAGTGGATAATATTTAAGAAACCTTTTTGTACATGTATTTGGTTCTTACTAGAAGTTCTAGGTTGTGGGATAAACCGAATAAGATATGGATGAATGTATTTTACAAAGGAAGCTCACACCTATTATTAATTTCGTTTATATAATATATATTAGCTATGTCTGATATTAGAAAGTAGACGATTTGCGATCCGGTTGTAAAATTTCCAGGGAAGACTCTGAACGAGTTATTAAGAGAAGTCTTGCTAAAGAGAAAGAGAAAGATTACAGCACGTAATTGTATATATAGCGAATTATCAACTTCGAACACACAAACAAGATTTTGCACAATATTTCCAAACGTATTAATACATCAAAAATATAAGAAAAATCTAATAGTTTCCCAAATAAATGAGCATTGGTGGGAAACTTAGAGTACTGGCAATTTGTTGAAATTGTTATAAGGTATTAAAGAATATTCTACGTTTAAATATTTTTTGATCAATAGAACTACACAAACATATATATATATATGTATGTATGTATATGCATGTATATTTTTTACAAGTACAGATATATGTATATATCTAATATATATATATATATATATATATATATATATATATATATATATATATATATATATATATATATATATATATATATATATATATATATATTTGTGCTTGTAAGTATATATGTATGCATCTCTGTATACACATTCGATTTTCCTATGTATTCTGAGATCACTACTTTCATTTCTTTTCTGAGTATATCCCTTACAAAAAAACAAACAGGATTCAAAGAACTACGATGTCCCTCATAAACCACACATTACCCGCTCCGAAAATTATGCAAACTCGTAAAGAAATAACGTGAAATTTGCGACTGGAAGAATTTGGGTCATATCTGAACTACTTCATATCTGACTGGAACCAGAATATCAACACCAATAACAACACGGAGTAAATAAAGCCACTTTTGTATGTCTTCTGAGATCAGGGGCCTGAAACAGTGAGCTTTTCTCTTAATGGTACTACCCCAGGGAATAATATTTTACACGGATATCCATAGTTGTTGAGGCATGCCATTCCTTCATCCTTCGCTGTCTAATATTAAGGATGTTGTCAAAAGGAAGAAAAAACAAAACAGAACAGTAACAATTTGAAAGCATTTCCGATGCCCATGTTACGGTCTCAAAGCAATGAACCAGAACTAATATCACTAGACATCCCAAGTTACGTTCTGCCATGCCCACCAATACGAATTCCTGGACCCCTTCTTTATTTATCAACTTCGGAAGGAAGAATTTCAAAGTTGATATGGGTAAGATTTTAACTCATACCATAAAAACACCGCAATGAATCCATCAGATCTTTTGATAAATGTAACAATTGGTTGATGAATTCCTCACAGAAATCTACATAAAAGATTGTCAAAGTTTACAGTGTTTCATCTCATTCCATCACCTTCTCTCTCTCTCTCTCTCTCTCTCTCTTTCTCTTTCTTCGTTGCTATTTCTTCTCCTTCAAGCATTCACACTTGTGCGCACACACACATACACACTAACAAACACACACACAAACACATATATTTATACACAAAATAATACACATAGATTCAAGCAAAGCATCTAACAACAAGTGATGATCTCATCACGCTTGTTCAGTTCTATTTAATGTTAGCCTTTATTTCGTATAATTAATAATAGATATGAGTTTTCTTTGTCAAATACACTCATGTATAACTAATACGGTTCATCCCTCCTTCACCAAGTCATACAAAATTATAGACTTTTCTTTTTATTCACAATAACTTTGCGAACCTTTTGCACTTAATTTTGCCCGCTAGACAGGTTATCACAAGGTTGAATATAATAGAGACACGAACTGATAAAAGATTAACGTGTCGAATAGGATTTTTTGCAATATTCGTTTTTGTGCTCTGAGTTCAAGTCCCGATATAAACGTTGTCTTTAATAATTTCAGTTGTTAGTAACTAAAATATCAGTCATGTTCTTGATAAGTTTTGCTTGCTTCACACTGAATGACACATTCCACTTTTCTCACATTCTGTTACAAGACTTTGGTCACATAATTAAAGTAAATATATTATTTCTCTGGAGTATTCAGCCGCATAGATGTTATCGATATGAGGTGGAATTTAGACGTTCCGTCAATTACTCGTTCGCTATCGCAATCGGGGAAGGAGCCAAGGCGGCGAGCTGGCAGAAACATTAGTACCCCGGGCGAAATGCTTAGTGGTATTTCGTCTGCCGTTAAGTTCTAAGTTCAAATTCCGCCGGGGTCGACTTTGCCTTTCATCCTTTCGAGGTCGATAAATTAAATACCAGTTACGCATTGGGGTCGATGTAATCGACTTAATCTCTTTGTCTGTCCTTGTTTGTCCCCTCTATGTTTAACCTCTTGTGGGCAATAAAGAAATCAGAAACGTTAGCACGCCGGGCGAAATGCTTAGCGGTATTTCGTCTGCCGCTACGTTCTGAGTTCAAATTCCGTCGAGATCGACTTTGCCCTTTATCCCTTTGGAGTCGATTAATTAAGTACCAGTTGCATACTGGGTCGATACATTAAGTACCAGTTGCGTTCTGGGATCGATCTTATCGACTGGCCCCTCCGCAAAAATGTCGGGCCTTGTGCCTAGAATAGATCTGTGAATTATCAGAAATATTCATACCACTATTGACAACACGGACGCATATCTGTATCTAATTAACTGCCCCCCCCCCCCCAAAAAAAATTGTGGGGCCTTATGCCTAGAGTAGAAAATGAAACGATCGGGGAAGTAGCCACGAGAACAAATGCAGACTTGGTGGCTATTTACATCAACAAACATAGCAATAATAAATCAACGATATTTTGTTGTATGTCAACATGTTAGATTTCTTCCAAGACTACAAAGGCCTGACGTTTTAACAAGTGGCAGTTCACCACTACGATTGGGAATGCAAGAAATGTTATTTACCTTACTGTACTAAAAAGAATTTAGCTTATAGATAGATATTAACTTGAACTTAAGTTAATCAACCTTACTCCGGATTCTGGTGTGTATCTTCCATATAACGTTTCACGTCACGGAGCACAAAATTTTAATGAGACGCATTGAGAGCTGATTAGCGAACAGTGGAAAGTATGGCAGCCAGTGACAGTGCAATGTAAAGGGACATGTAGCTTTACAGTTAGTTATGCTTTATCAACACATCAGTGAAATCAAGAAAAACCATAAAATATTTTATTGACAGACAAAATAGAAGCAAAACTGATTTACAGACATCACCATTTCTAGAATAATTTAATTGCAGAGGAAAAAAATGTGGGGGAAAAAATAACACAAATGCAAAATTGATTTTAACAAGCTTTTCACTAAATTCAGACTAATAACATAATTTTTTCGCTTTTGGTAATTTTGCTGAGGTAACTAAGAAATGGCATCTTCCAAACGTGTCTTTATTTTAGACATGATGGAAAAAGAAGACTAAATATAGTGATTATGATCATAATAATTCAAATATCAGCGAAAATTCTCGATCTGATAAATTTCAGTCATTTTTTCTGTAGCTGTATTTCTATATGTGCAATGTATTTTCTCTTTTTGACATACATATAATTTCCATATCGGAGTTGTGTATGCATCTTATATATATTTTATATATATATCAGCATCTTATACACACACACATCTATGTGTGCGTGTGCCAGTGTATTGGTATGTTAGAGTATCCGCCACAAGACAGTAAGACATATGGAGGTGAATTAAGATGTTATTAAAATATATAAACTCCCACCAAATACGTTCAGAGCTACTTTCTTTTGCCTGTTACCTCACTCGTGAATATATGTGTGTATATATCATCATGTGTGCGTATACATACATGTGTGTGTATGTATGTATGTGTTTGAGTCTATTTGTTTTCCTTTTTTAATTCTTTAAACTCTTTCTCTGAGGAAGGAGCTGGTTTCTAATAAAGATACAAAGTTCCATCGTTGGAATATATAAAACAAAAACAATGTCATATCTTAAACTTGAGAAAACTCTTGCATATATTTCTTGTTTCATTTAGAAACTGAAAATCAAAACTTGTCCCAACTGTCAGTTGGACATTTCCTCAACTATATATATATATTACACACACATGTGTGTGTGGGCATACGTGTGTGTGTGTGTCTGGGTGTGTGTGTGTAGGTGGGTAGGCTAGTGGTTATTGCATTGCACTCACGGTCGCTGGGTAGTGGGTTTGCTCCCCAGAGCGAGCGATACGGTTTTGTTTTTT